>NC_090778.1:14122500-14320000 GCF_040054535.1 Antennarius striatus | reverse complement strand
TTCAGCAATGGAAACTTTGAACATCGACCATTCAGGTTCGATGTCCCCAGTCTCCACAGGGATGCATGAGAAGCTCCTTCGGAAGTGTGAATTGAAGGCCTCTCGGACAGAGTCCTCCTCCAGTTGTTCCTGTTCACCGGCACTACTCCAGAGTAAAACAAGTTCCACTCCCTATCCAGGAGTTTGGTTCCAGAACCGAGGCTGTGCGTGGAGGTAAGCTCCACCAGATCCAACTGGTAACGCTCCACCTCCAACATAAGCTCCGGCTTCTTCCCCGCTGTGAAGTGACATTACATGTCCCCAAAGCCAGCTTTGGGTCTCGTCCATTGTGACCCCGTCGTCACTGCCACCCATATGGCAGTGCACCCAACCCCATCGATCTGCCCTGCGGGTGGTGGGAAAAATCCATGTTGCCTTTTCGGGCCGAGCTTGGCTGGGTTCCGTGGCAGACCCGGCCACCGGGTCCTCGCTGTTTGCCTTGGGTGACCCTGAAAACGCAGCTCCCAGGATCCTTAGGGCACACAAACCTCTCCACCACGATAAGGTGATCGTTCATGATTTTATATTATAAAATAATCATATTGGTCATGTTGTCATGATGATTATGATAAACACTCAGTTAATCATAAACATCATGACAACATGAATAATATTCTGAATGTCTACAACAAATTTAAAGAGAATTCATCCATTTGTCTAAATTCTGAAAGGATGAAACAGGGAGAACTAGACACATTTAAAGCTTTGATCAAAATGTGATGTCTTCTGTTGTCCCACATAGGAAAGAGACTGTAAAATAGAAATCTGACAAAGAAAAAAATGAACACATTTAATCTCTTGTATCCAATGTTGTAATTGATGGTAAAAGATAAACAGAGAAAACAGTAGTCAATCATCTCTCCTAATCAGCTCTGAGACACCAAAAGTACCAATTCATTTACACAGGATTGTAATAATTGAGTCCAGACTGCACATCTCAAAAGACTGTCTGCATCCACAAGTCGTTTTATCTGCAGTTATATGCTGAGTCAAGGCAAACTCCATAAGATGAGAAATTTTCACCATCAACTGTAACTGTAGATATAAGCTTTCCTCACTGTGCATTAGCCTATCTGTATGAATTATTTACTGAGTCTTGAGTCAGGAATAAAAATGTCCTTTATCAGAAGTTATTTTTGGAAGATTCTGCTTTTGGTAATGTATTGTAAGTTCTGGTCTGTGTCTTCAAGTTCCTCCACTCTACCACATTAGTTTGTGGATAAGATTTTCAAACCCTGACAACATCATTCTATAACTCCCCCCAATACATACAGTACATTTCAGACAGCTGTGTTGTGATTAAGCATATTGAAATGCACAGGGAGCCCTGACATGAGTTTGACTTGCTGGAGAGATTTAATAATTTCCCTAGAGCGGATCAATAAAGTAAATTTATTTTTTTTATTCTTCTCCTCGAGGATTAAATTATAAGGAGCAAAAGTTTATCACGCGTAAACTAAACTACCCCGTATTTATTGGAGTATAACGCGCACACGTGTATAACGCGCATCCCTAATTTTCGATTAAAAATCGGTATAAAATTTTGTTTCACTTTTTCTTGGCTCAGAGAAAGCATTGTAAGTGACAAACATTGTTAAACACGTGCGTCCATGATAAAAAAAGTCATTTATTGACAACGTAAACTATGAACACAATACCGAAATAAACTTTCTGTTTTCTCCATTCTCTAACATTCGTCTCTGGTACAGTGAATTCTCGACTAGCTGCTCGATTTCCGTGAATTTCGGCATGGTCAACAACTTTGAGCTTGAATGAAGTGTCATATGCAGAACGTTTTCTCTTGATAGTTTGAGTTGCCATCTAACGGGTACCAGGATATCAATAAAAATATGAAGAACACTGAATTGAAACTTTATAACTCTAGATATTGGTACCGGTAATTGTGCAAAACAGCAATGCTTACCGGTAACTCACGTTTCAGTGTGGCCGAGGAAAGGAAATAAAGAGACAAGGCATAGCTAATAAAATGCTAATCAATAATCAAATATCATACGTCACAGCGGATAATAAGAATTCTCGGAAATGACACCATCCGACAAGGTCTGCTAATGACGCATTTGATTATTGAATACCATTTCCTTAGATACGCCTCGCCTCTAGGAGTGATGCGCATGAGCATTCATGAATTATTTATTTTAGATCGCCCACGCAAATGATTTGGATACTGTTACTAAAAATCGACCATGGACGTTTTGTGGGTCGAGAGATGTGGTTGCATTTAATGTTTTGCGATTGTGGTCAGCGATATCTTCAACCAATAAGTCATTGCGCAAATAATATACTAATACATCTAAGCGTGTCACCCCAGCCCTCGTTTATAACGCGCACCCAAACTTTGAGTTCTTTTTTAGGTAGCTCTACTTCTTTTATTGTCACACGCACAGAAGAACCCGGTGCCACACCTTTATAGATGTCACACAACTAGGTCACAAAACAAAACCCACTGAAAGGACCATCATTTATGACACCACAGGAAGAGAAACAAATTGCAGAAATATACTATCACACTACTAGATGTTGCATCACCTCTATTGTACAGTATATAAAATGGGCTACTTTCCAGCAGTGACAGCGTTATAATGAAACAATCCAATCCAATCCAACTTTATTTGTTAAGCACTTTACAACAACCACAGTCGACCAAAGTGCTGAAACAAGTCTCTTTTAAATATGAAAAATTAAATAAATAACATGCTTTTACTCACCAAAACAGCTGCTCAAAAGGCTTAAACACTAGTATATACAATATATTAGTGTGATTGAGGGCTGTGTGTGAGTGAGTGTTGTAGCGTGTATCAACAGTCAGATCAAAACCTTCACGAAAGAAACTGAAGCTGTCACGTAACTCACGGTGCCTGCGGAGAAGGAGAGAGTAACAGTGATTAAAAGGCTTTCATTTATTTGCTGGTGAACACCGGGCCCAGTTGTCACCAGGAGACACTGATTACCCCTCTGCTGGCACTGCCCTGAACAGCACCACACGACCAGCAGCTGGGGTCGTCACAAGGAAAATACATGAAAATATAATTAACTTTTATCATAAATATCAGGATTTCTGGTTATGTTAGGCTGGCAGAGAAGGCTTTGGTGGCCCTGACCGCCCACCACTGCATTTAAATGACCTCAAATGGTGATGATAGGTTGATATTCAATAAATAGGGACTTGTGAACAATTCAGTTTACAAACAATCTCTTGGAACCACTTGTGTTTTTATATTGAGGACTACCTGTATCTATCTTTTGCAAGTGGTATATCACCAATAGGATGAAATCTAAACAGATGACTGGACAATTTTGCTGATAGTCATTCAGAATCATCTGGACCTACTGTATGTCGGGAAATTAAGCTCATGTGACCAAACAGCTCAGTGATACTCATGTGTGTATATGAATTGATCAAACTGATAATAATTAACATTAAATAATTTATTGGGAGTTATGAAAACTTACGGAGGCAGAGAATGGCTGAAAACGACGTGCCATGTGCACTCATAAGTAATATTTCACCATCACTCCTTTTAGTATCTGAAAGCATAATTAGGTTTTATATCTGCTGAAATCAAAGATGGCTTAATTCACGTTCACATCACAAATGGCAGGATTAGAATGGAATATTTAAAAAGTTCAATGTTCTTACCGTTGCACTTAAAAAAAAAGAAAAAAGTACACACTGGCTTTCTTATTTGATGTTTTACTCCAAATACCTGTACAAAACTCAAATTTCATGCAATCCTTTCACTCAATCAATTGAGTTAATTTTTGCTCCTTCTTCTGTAATTGTCCAAACAGCATATCACCTTGGTGGAGGTTAAGGTTCAGATTCAGTTTAGGGTTAGATGACACATGTTGGTTTATGCAGATGGACACTGAAAACCTGCAGGATAATGGCATAATTGCCTCGAGGAAGAAACACTCAGAGATGCTCAGAAAGTGTGAATTTCTGCAGTGTTTTTTTTTTTTTTTCTTTTTTTTGTTTGGTTGGTTTTGACTGTCAGCGAACAATGTTCAGATGTGTATGTGTGTATGTGTATGCACTGGAGGACACTGTAATATTGTTTTGGAGCCTTGTGTTTGGGACAGAGCTAACACCTGAATGAACCTGTCACTGCAGACACATTGCTTTTTCAGCTCCAGTGATTACACTGCAACCAAACGCACTCAACATTTTCTGAGTGGTTCTTTATGTTTGTGTGTGCATGTGCATACGTGCGTGTGTGTGTGTGTGTGTGTGTGTGTGTGTGTGTGTGTGTGTGTGTGTGTGTGTGTGTGTGTGTGTGTGTGTGTGTGTGTGTGTGTGTGTGTGTGTGTGTGTGGTGAGGGGGGGTGTGAGAGAGAGAGATGCTTCTGCTTTGCCTGTGTGCATATATCCGTGAATGGAATAGAGACAGCACCAGTGTGTGTAAAAGATCATTGTGTATGTGGTGTCAATGTAGGTTTGGGTTTCTTTTTCAAGCTCTACTGCTACTGTATCCATAAATGTTACAAAAGTCAACTTGATGAATACACACATATAGGACGTGGCTGGCCTCATCAAAAACTCCAAAATTGAAATAGAGTTATCTTTTATTCTTCTTTTCATGTGGCAAATATTGCTAGGTTTTTCTGTCCTCCAGGAAACCGTTTATTTGTCATTATTATTTTGTTTTTATTTATATTTTTAAGTCATTGTGCTAGGCAGCTCTGAGGATGATGACTAAAACGGCCTTCATGTTATATTAGAACCCCTTGACCTTCCACTTCACATTTATACTTGTCAAAACTGAAATAAATGTATTCAGATTTAATAGGTGAAAAGCGTGTTTTTCTTTGCTCAAATACTACCAGTGAAGAATGACACGTACAGTAGTTAAGATTAATTCCAAGAGGCTGCTGTAGTATTGTAGTATAGTATAGCATAGTATTGTATAGTATTGTGGACTGTGTATTTTAATAATGCTTGGAATTTGTACGATTGTTACTGTAGGGTTAGAAATTGTTAGGTTTTCAGATTTTATCATGAACATAAGAAATCAAATATGGTTTTCACACTAGAGACACAACTCTTTAGGTAATGGCTTACAAAGAGCATGTTTGGCAAGCAGCCTTTCCTCACAAATGCAAAAAAAAAAAAGGGGGGGTGGGGTTAGAAGGGAAACGGTGAGGATTTCCTTTACTAAAAGACAGAGGAATGCTGACAAATGATTGGAGTTAAAAGAAAAACAGTGAGTGTGATGGAAGGGTGTGCAAGAGGGTAAAAGGAGGTAACGCCGTCTGTCTTGAATCTGTGGAACACATTGTTCACCCCTCACCCACAACACACACACACACACACACACACACACACACACACACACACACACACACACACACACACACACACACACACACACACACACACACACACACACACACACACACACACACACACAAATGTAGCATGTATCACAGACTCTTAGCAATTGGCATTTTTGTGACCTAAATCCCAATACTGTATATGTGTGTATATGTGTGTGTGTGTGTGTGTGTGTGTGTGTGTGTGTGTGTGTGTGTGTGTGTGTGTGTGTGTGTGTGTGTATGTGTGTGTTGTGTGTATGTGTGTGTTGTGTGTTAATGCTTGTCATTGAGACCCATAAAATATTGCCTTGAAAATAATTTTGCAGCTGCTTGCCTCCGTCAAACAAAAAAACTTCCCAGCACGTTGATTTTCTCAACACCAATACCTTCAATTGTAGATACATTTTTATTCTGAAAGAGTCGACTGGTATTTGTGAGTGTCTTAAACGTCACCCAGGGGACCTTTTGTTTTGTACTCATGATAAGTAAGCATACGTTACGTCACTGCTTTTGTGGTTGAAGAAAATTTGCCACTATAATTCAGATGTTTTTATTCACGAATTAGTGTAGGTTAGGTGTATTTATTTTGTATTTATTGTGTATTTTAACAACACAAAATAAAAAATAAAAAAAAGAGAGAAATACAAGAAAACCACCATATCACAATCGTGTGTGGCAATTTTATTTGATTTTGACTCTTCAAACATTTATTCTGAGACCGACTGCAATCTAATAGCAGGTCTTGACATTCAAATGCAGCCTCCTTGCCAGTCAGCTCTGGTATGGAAAAGGAAATGCAAAGTTTTCTAGGGGTAAAATTATACAGCTGGTTGTGATTCCCAACAGCAGTAGATATAATCAAAATACCTGACAGGCAAAGAGGCAATGCAGGTAATGACAGTCAGAGTTATGAGGGCATGAGGTGCAGAAAGCCAGTTTGTCAAAATGACAGACAGATTCCGTCAAAATATAATTCAGAATAGAACTAAAAGTGATGAAACAGTGCATTTTTTCTAAAAGTTTAAATAGTTTTCAGTGTAGCAACTCAGGTTGTCAAAATCATAGATACATTTTTGCCTATATAAATCAGAATAGCAAGTAGAAGTAAGAAGCGATGGATAGATTTGTGTGTGTGTGTGTGTGTGTGTGTGTGTGTGTGTGTGTGTGTGTGTGTGTGTGTGTGTGTGTGTGTGTGTGTGTGTGTGTGTGTGTGTGTGTGTGTGAGTTGCACAAGTTTTCCAGGTGGAACGTTAAAACTGTACCTGGAAAGTTATTGTGGAAATTTACAAACACAATGGTAAGATCATGACTGACAGAACATAAATGACTAAATCAAGTATGTTTTGGTGAATTTTTAAACATGAACAGATTTAAATGTGGTAGTTAGCAGTACTTCTATTGAACTGAGCGAGGCTGGTAATCCTTTTCCTGTCATTACTGTTTTTTTTAATTATTGTTGTCCTTTACCAAGGAGAGTTGTTGTTACACTTCCCCCAACATGAACCAACACCAATCCACATGCAAATACACTGGTAGATAAATTTAATTTTTTTCAGGCCTGAAGTAGAAGCACTTGTCGTTATCAATTCCATCAACAAGATCTTCATGAGCATTTAATTCATCATGTTGGGTCATTGACACCATTATAATCACATTTTCATATGTAGTAGTAAATGCTTGGTATGGATGCAATATGCAATATTTTTCAGCTTCAGGGGTGCAGTCTGTTACTAAATGTTTTAGATTGGTTTATCTAGACGTTACATGCTGGGTAACGTCATTTTGAAATAGTGACACCAACCCTTTTTATCTGTCTCTCACCTTTTTCTGTCTACATTAAAATATTGTACTCACTGAATTAACTGTATTTAAAAAATGACTTAATCAAAATTTTTCGACCTCTTTGATGGTGACCTTATCTTCATAATGTCTTTGCCTTGTGACTGTAATGTTTAAAAAGCTATTATTTATCATGAGTGGAAGTGAAGTGGAAATAATCTGATATTTAGACAGAAATTAAATCCACGAATGGTATTCTTTCCATCATATCCATTGCTGTTTTGAACTGGAATGGTTTTCAAACATCACCACTGTCAGCTATTGGTTTCTCTAGCTTACTTCAGTTCAAACAGGGAAATCTTTATATTGTACGACCAGTTAATTTAGATATAAGTGCTTGAGTAATCCACCAAGGACCCCATCATATTTTCCATCTGCCATTCTTTGTGCATGCCATCTCTTTTTACATGTATGGCAAAAGGCTCTTTGGTTTTTAAGCCCTTTAATTCCAATTAATTTTAATATTAATTTTTATATGTAGGAAAAAATAAATTTCTCTTCTCTTTTTTCTGTAGATTGGAAGGTCCATCATACGAGGTGATGCAGCTGGAATTTGAGGTGGATAATGTGATCAACCTGGTGCCGATTCAGACTCTACATTGGAAAGTCGAGTACTCAACTGGCATTCAGACAGCTTCCAGTCAAACAGAGAAAGTGTCACATCTGTACATCAGCAACACTAACATACAGGGAATTGTACCACTGGCTGAGGTAAGGAATGGCTTAATAGATGAGCACAGGTACAGATATCTGTGTGAATACATATTTTCATATCCAGCAGAAGACATTTTTTATGCTGGAATCTCATTTTCCATTTCCCTCCTCCTCCTAACCTTCTTGCAGACACCCCCAGCACCATCCCCTACTAGGGGGTTGATCAAAGCTGTAAAGGTCAGCCTGTTTACCCCTTTCTGTGGCTACAAACCTCCAGGTCTCAAACACACATGCATACAGACACACACACACACACACACACACACACACACACACACACACACACACACACACACACACACACACACACACACATGCACACGCAAACCTATAAAAAACCCACACCAGGCATCACTCTTATAGTTTCATAAAAATGATAAGTGTCACTGATAGAAGCACACAACTCTCCAGGTACTGCTCCTATGGATGTGCCTGACATTCCAAATTTACATTCCATATATGCGAGTGTGTGTATCCATTTCTATACACACACTGACATTTACACAATACGCACAACAGAAACACACCCACATTTATTCACTGATGCGTCATTCATGTTACATTCCTAGTGAGACTTGAGGTTTAAAAGGCCCACTCTCAATATACTTTCCATATACTCAGTGATATAGCTAAAATGAATACAAGAATAAAAAATTTAAACAAGTTTGCATTTGTATTCTTGGCGTATTGGAATAAGAATATGAAAAATCTTCAAATAACCAATAAACTATGCATACACAAAATCCCTTATTATGATGAAGCTCAACAGTTGATTGATGATTAGCAGTGAAGAGGTGCCAGTGTACCTCCTGAACACTGCCGAGGTGCCCTTGAGTAAATCCCCGTTCCCTCACATGTTGCTCGTCGGGTACAACAAAATGTGGCTGCCCGTCGCTTTACTTGTGTGATGATCTGCATCTGCTGTGCTCTGTTTTGCCATATTCATTTGTTCTTAAATTTGTCTTTTGTTTATTGGTTTTCAGTTTATGTACTTTTCTGGTTTTCTGTTACCACTGCATTGATGATTCACTGCACCTGGTTTGTTTCCCCTGATTGTTTCGTTTGGTCATTTTTCAATCGGTGTTTAGTTCTTCCCCTAGTCAATTAGATGATCATTAGTCCCACCTGCAACTAACATAGCACCCTGGTCCCTCTATTTAAGGCACTTCACTTCAGTTCAGGTTTGTCGCAGCGTAACACAGTGTCCATTTGAGCAGAGAATCTTGTATGCCTGATCGTTATTGTTGTTCCTAGACCGCTTCTGTACGACCACGAGTTTTGCCTTGCCTTGTCTGTGTTTGTTCCGGATTTTGACCCTTGCCTGTTTCCCACGATTTTTGTCTTTTGATGCCCCGTGTATGACCTTTTGCCTGTCTATTGGATTACGATTTTACCTGCTTCTTTTGTACCGTCTTTTCCGTGATTTTCTGGTTTTGACCCCGCTTGGATTTTGGATTACGAACTGATTAAAGGTTTTTGATTATTTGACACCTTGACTCTAATACCTGGTTCCTTTTGGAAATCGTTACAGCTTGTCACTATTGCATGCTTATATTTGAATCCCAAAAGTTGATTTTAAAAATAGAGGCTAGCACATATTAAAAAAAACAAACTACCTATTAAATATAGAAAAATAAAATCTGAATTTTGTACATTATATTTTGCTGCATTCATTGTTTCAAGCAATATTTCCGCTCAGGTAAAAAACCCCCGAAACAAACAAAAAACAAATGTTAAGCTTTCCGTCTGGAAACACAGCAAACATTTAATAAGAAAATGAATTTAAACTTGCTTGCTATCTTACTACACAGGATCAGTGGAAGAAAAAGATTCCTTTGAAAGTCTGCTTAAACCCGTGACATGCCTAATCAGATGAAATACTACCATTACTTCATGCACTCACAGATCAAAACAGACACATCCCAGAGCAGACATTGCTTCCAGCCAAAGCAAGCCATGGGCTAAAAAGTCAGGCTAAGGATGCTTTTCAAAATACTCCCATACCATTGAGGTAAAGCTAATCTGGTCTGATAGCCCTCCTTCAAACAGCAAAGCCCTAGTGAGAAAACCCAATTTTGCGCAGGGCTTTTTGCAAACGCCGTCTCTTTAACACACTGGAAAAAGAAAGCTTTAAACTGTCATTTCAAATAGTAGTGATGTCAGGCCTTTGCTAACTCTTAAGTGGATAGTGTAAATGGAGCTTAGAAATTTAATTCTTAAGTGTCCTTTACCTCTTAAATACTTAAATCAATACTTCCTTTTGAAAAAGAAGTAGTATTTATATGTATTTATTTCCAAAGAATTTGATAACAATCATCCACGAGGAATAAAGGTAATTATCTAATATAGTCAGTAATGTACGCGATCATGGAAATGGAGGTATTTTTCATTACTTATTCACAATAAGTCATCACAAGAAGAATGAAGAAATATGAAGGAAGACTAGAATCAATGATTGTGCTAATCAGAAATATTTGTCTTCAGTTACTCATAGCATTCAGGACAGAAAAAAAGAGCATCATTAAGAATCACAGAACATTTAATTTTTACACACACACACACACACACACACACACACACACACACACACACACACACACACACACACACACACACACATGCACGCACACAGGCACAAGTTTTCTTTCCATTCATCTGTTTTTCACCTCACCTAAAAGCATCAAATTGCCTTCTATTACACATAATTTTATGGTTTTATGGCTCTTGATAATTTTACCAGAACTACTAAACAGTCATTTATTACTGGTTGGCTATTTAGGGTGTCTCTCGCTGAGAGGGCTCCATCATAGGTGACTGAGATGAAAGCCCCAGCATATCTTGGTGTTTCTGTGGAAGGAGGGAAATCACAAACTAGAATCTTCAAAGAGAAGTAGACAAAATAGGTTTGTCCTCAAACAGTTTCACATCTGAGGATTTGAGCAAACTTTGCCCATACCTTGAATGAAACCTTGAGATGAAATGTGTGATCTTTTTCAGCTGCTACATATTCAAACAAAATATTATATCAAGAACACTTAGCACTGCCTTTTAGACATCATTCCTGTGGCTGGTATGTTTGGATGATTTAACCCCATCTCAACCACCATGCTCCATCTTCCGAATCAAAAGTCGACTATCAACAGCACTATTGGGGTAATGCTTTGGGTACTCTCTCCACAAGGCAACAATGAAAACCAGAACACTACCTGCCATTATCAAACCCTCTCCAACATTTTTCCTCCTAATTCCACATATCCATTAAGGTACTGGTGGCCTTCCTAAGCAAGAATAAAATAAGTCCTCTTCAGGAAATAAGGGACTATTAGGAGTAATTTTTCTCCCACAGCGGCTGAAAAATTGGTTTCATCTTTGGAGAGAAGAGGTGAGGCGAGCAGAGGAGAAATTGTTGGAAAGGGGGGGGGGGGGGGGGGCAGAGATAGACAGAAACAGGCTGATTGACAGAAAGAAACAGAAGCCAGACATTGGATGAGGAAGCTTGTCGTAAACCACCTAATATTCTCAACTATATCTGCATTATTTATGTTACTGCTCATGTTATGTCAACGCCATGATTTAGTCAGTAGCTTTCATTTATGTATACACAGGGTGATATTTTGGTGCATGGTTTCGGTAAGTAGTAAAACATAATTAAAAGAAAGAAACATATTCTATAATCGTCCTCAAAAACCTCATCCAGCAAAAGACAAGGAAAAGTTGTTGCTTTGTCTTTTCAAAGACACACTCAAAAAAACAGATTGTCTAAAAACTAATTCACAGAACTGGAGTTGAATTGGACAAAATTTGTTTTCAACCCCAGCAGAGCAGTTGGCTAACGTAACAGGGTACACGTTGACTCTGAAAAGTGGAGTTACAGTTAACCTTTGAATGGGAACCCACGACTTTGCAGTCATGGCAACTTGTTGTTGAACTTTCTCTTCATTTGCTTGCTTGGTGAGAAACCCTAATTTCTTAACCCAGAGAGACCCGTTTAATTTGATTCAGAAGAGAAATAAACTTGGCTAGGCTTCAGGGGCTTTTTGATTTTCCACAAGCAGTTAATAAACAGTTATTTCCTTCACGGGCCTCGTCCACACGATGACGGATTTTGTAAAAACACAACTTTTTTGTTGTGTTTAAGCCTTCCGACCACACAACAACGCAGATATCCGGAAGGAAAACGCAACTTTTCGAAAACGCTGGCCAAGGTGGATTTTTAAAAAAATGCTGGGTCTGCATTGTCGTGTGGACGGTGTATCCGCAACTTTTAAAAAACACTGATGTCTTGCCTGCGACGAAAACCGCTGTGATGTCATATTTATGGGCCCGTGTGTTGTGACAACAAAATACGGAGGATTCCTATTGGATAAAATTTGACTCAATACTGCCACCACATGGTTTGGCATGCTTATGGCCGTCTTCGAAAACGCACTGATGCGTTTACGTGTGGACGGAGATTTTTTTGAAAACGATGTCGTGTGGACGCGAATCTTTTTCAATGCGTTTTTAAAAAGTTGCGTTTTTTAAAAAATCCGTCATTGTGTGGATGGGGCCACAATCAACAACTCTGACAATTCTGCAGTTCACAAAATAAAACTGTATATGGACAATTTTAATTGAAGATTGAGCTTACGTTATCTGAAGGTATATCACAGTCCGTTTTTAAAAGCTTCATATTCTGTCTACAAGTTCCGAGATAGTGCAGAACTCAAATAAATTGTTGATGTCCCTGTTGTATGTTGTGAAATATTTTAATGGAGGCTTACAAAGTGGTTGAGACAGAGTTGCACTTTGGTTGTAAATATATGCCCACAACCCGTTGTATTTAAGCAGTGATGAAGCTGTGAGTCTTCAGGCAGTGTAGCACTGTCAGGTAATAAGAATAAAAATAAACATGCCGAGTATTTTTTTTTTCCTAACAATGTGGCTTATTTATGTTCTATATCTTCAAATCTGTTCTTATTTTATGTTGCAGTTATTTTCCCTGCTGATATTGCAACATATGAATTTTAGCATCCAGGAGGACCATGTACCATAACCAATGATAAAACAAAAGGGAAAGTAATGGGCACAAATGGGCAGAGAACACAATCTATTTGAGCTGAATGAAAAACCAAATGAAGTTCATAAATAGATTCTATGCTTTCCTTCCTATCAGTGAGGGATGAATATTTATTTTTAATGATGTGATTTTATGTACTCTAAATGCACCTGATTACTAAACTGGCTTTCTCTGCGAGAAAGCTACTTCTTCTCATGGACTGCATTCATAAAAGCAAAAAATAATTCTCAACGTTATAACTGAAATATTTTGCTAATTTTTTCTGGTAATTTGGAGAATAATGAAGTTTGGACAGACGGACAAAAATGTAGATTATTTTTACAACCAACACAACCAAACTTGTTTATAATAATGCACTACCTGTGCACTTTTACAATAAGTCAACTCCTATTAGCATACATTTATGTATTTGTTATGTAAAGAGAGGGAAATGGTGAAAAACAAAACATGATCTATTCTTCTCATTTTTCATTTGTTTTTCTGGTCATGAAAAGGCCTGCATTGCTCTCCTCTTTTCTCCTTCCTTAGTTTGTTAGGTTGTTTTTTTTTTTTTTAATTTCAGATTGGTGCCTTTAACTTTTTCCTCTTTTCCTTCACTTTTCCATCCTATGTACGTCATTGGCTTTATGTCTTTTCTTCCTTTCTCTAGTTTCTGTAATTAACTATTAATCGAATCACTCCTAGGCCCACAGTATGTAGACTGAGGTCTACATACCTAAGACATGGGGGACAAAAAAGAGGAGACATGCATGTGGGGAGGAACAGATGATGGAGGTGACAGTTTGGTGAGCTGCCTTGACAAGGTAGAGGTTTTGGACACAAGTGTGTGTGTGTGTGTGTGTGTGTGTGTGTGTGTGTGTGTGTGTGTGTGTGTGTGTGTGTGTGTGCATGTGTGTGCATTTTGGTGTGTATGTCTGCATGTATGTGCAGACCTTTAAGCAGTGCTATGTTAAGTGGCTCCTTAATTTGTTATACTTTATTAATCCGGATGGAAATTATGTACTGTATATCATCTGCTCTCATATATTCACACATTTTACAAGACAGCACAGCAGTGAGGGAACAAACACAGATAACCATAACTGCACACAAAAAAACCCAACAACAACAACTACTAGGATGCAAAACCAAGAGCATATACAGTAAATGCACAACTAGACAAATGCATAAGAGAATAAAGTGATTGAATATCTTAACATATACAGTATGTACAAAGCAAGGAAGCATAAATACACAACAAGTAGATGCACCACTTAACATGTAAATACACACCAAGGAATCATGCTGTATAACATACAACTAAACAGACATACAAATACTAAACCTAAATGACTGTAATTAAAATAGAAATATATAGTGCGCTGGAGGTTCACTTGGTGGGCAAGGTTCATCCACCGTAGCATCATGAGAAATGTCACCCAGGTTCCACCACAGTGCATCTGAAGTCCATCTCCTCTGCCCTATTCATCCACTGGCTGCTGAACTTGACACATTTCTCCCTTCTCCTCCTGAGTCTCCTTCTAGCCCCTGATGGCAAAGGGCACAAAGGAGATCCCTGGCTTTTGTGTGGTGGAGCTTGGGGACAGCAGTGTTCGACTGAAGGAATTTCTTTGCTGGGAGATGGCAGTGTGTGGGGCGTGGGAGGACGAAGCCTTGCAGAAGGTGATCCATACAGCCAGAGAGTATCTGTGATGATGAGCAGGGAGTGGAGTGAGAGGTGAACCAATGGAAAAGCTGCTCAGTTCATCTTCTTGCTCAATGTTCACCTACGGTGTACTTCTCCTACCCTAGTTTCCCTCTAGTTCTTCTTAAAGATAACCAGTCAGTAGGTAGAGAAAACTGATTTGAAAAGTATCTGTCAATAAAAGCACAGACACACAAACTCAGCTATAGATTTCCCATTTTTATTTTTGTGTTATCTGTTAGTTATTTTCAAAATTTGTAGTTATGCGTGTATGGGTGGTGGTGGTGGTGGTGGTGAGGGTTATGTTAACAGATGACTTAATTTTCTGAAACAAAGAAAATAACAATGCCTAATATGAAGACTGAAGTTAATGTTACAGAGATGCAGTAATGTCAATAAAATATTATCAAACACAGGACCACCACTAATCTTAACAAATGAAGTCACAATAAGAGATGGATCATACACCTAACAGAAATGTATGCTGTTATTATCACCAAAGTTCAATTTTGTTTTAAGGATAAAATGACAAACTGAAAGTAGTTAATTCTATTATTGTGGTTGAGATGATGAAGTGGTTGGATCCCAGAGTGAACCTGAGGAAATTTTGAAAGTTTTAGTCTTGAAAATAAGGCTACGTCTGAAGAGAGTAAGAAGACAGATGGAGGGCTGGATAAAAATGATAATAAAAAAAGACCTATTGTTCTGCTGATGTGACTCTTGCTTTTTAACGAACCAAATCAGGATCTGAGCCTCCTTCATGCTCAGTCACATTTAATCCCACCTGGGAGCTGCTTAGTCCAACCAAAATGCCCTTATAGCCCACTAAAGTGGCTGTACTGGGGCAATTGAGAATTGAGTGCTGTGCTCAGTTGTACATTGTCAGCAATCTAAAAGGAGAGGATAGTCTTGCCACCAGAGTGACTGCTTGGATTTGGAACTGTTGTCCTAACTACAAAATCTTATTATTTTATTTTGTGATTTAGGTCACATACCACCAACCAATTAAGCTAAGAAAGTGTGTAATCATCTTGAGACAAAAACTTCTGAAGTAAAGCCCAATAAAGTGAGAGAAGGAAAAACACATCATAATTTTACTCAGCTAAAGATAAACACACAAGAACAAGCAGGTGAATATACAGAGTGCGAGAGAAAGAAGTTTGATAAGGGGTTGGACACGTGTTGGACAAAGATGGAGCTGAGAATAGGCAGAGAATGGAAGGTGGAGTTTGACTGATAAAAGTAGAATAAGCAGGGAAACATAGATGGAGGCAAAGTTTGTTGGGGCTTGCGGGAAATGAAATTAAACAAATTAAAATTATAAAAATGGGTGCAGAGGGCAGAAAGAATAAGAGTGCTTTGAGAATGAAAGATGGAGAGACAGAAGACTGTCCAGTGGAGGTGCAGAGCATCATGTAATAGACCCTTGGAAATCCTGGACAGCACAGAGGAATTACAGAGAGAGGAGAGAGTGAAAGGCAGTTCTAATACAATTAAGGGTCTGAAAATTGAAGGTACAATTCTCCCTGGGATCTTCTCAAGAGCGGTGTCTATGCTTCTCATTCTCTCTCTCCCTCTCTCTGTATGTGCTGTTGGTTGGATGTGCTGTTAACTGTCATATCTCCATTATGCCTGCCTCTTACTATCTCTTTATCACTCCCTCTCTCACTTTGACCTCTCCAAATTGTCCCTATCATTTGCACACCCCTGCCTCTATTAAATTCTCTTTCTTTCACTCCCAAGCTCAACCCTCCTTACCTCATGCCATCCATCCTAAAAGTGATGTCCATTTTGTCTCACAACTTTTATTAAGTGTGGAGGAAATCTAATATTTTTTAATTTCTTTTACATTTTTATTTAGTGATAAGTAAGATATTTAGTTAATGTGCGTGACCATTTTTATTTCACCTGCCAGACTGCTGCAAATTATTTTTCATGATGTTGCGCAAAACTGACAAAGCCAAGTAATGAGAAGTGAGTATCAATACTTTTTTTTTTTTTTTAATGTAAAAGGCAATTGTTATTGGAAAAAACAAATCACATGCCTAGATAGATGCTTTATTAATCTCAAAAGAAATTCAGTATATTATCTGCTCACAAAAAATACATGAATACACATGTGTTCATATAAACAGTAGCTGACACAAACAAAAAAGACGTAACATAATTTCTGAAGTACACAACATAAAAAAAAGCATTAAATTGAGCGAATGTTATTATGAAACCATCTTTTTGTTTAATGATTTTTATGTAATTCATGTTTAAAGAAACATGATACAGTATTTTAAGTAGCATTTGTGCAGTAGGTTTACACCCAATCAAATCATTTTATTTAAAAAAGTTTCAATTACATTTATCAAATAATCAATTTTGAATTTAATTATTCGTATCAAAAACAGTCATGTGTGTGTGTCACAAATTGTCATATAACTCAGCGCCCAGAGTTTCTCCTCGAGCTCCCTGCAATCCGCTACAGCATATGAAGCATTTAGAAGATGAATGAATGAAGCATGTACAGTAAGTAATTGACATTTTGTTTCATAAAACACAGTAAAGGATCTTAGAAGAATTGTATGTCCTAATATTTAATAGTAGCTCATCAAGTATATGACCACACTTTCTTACATAAATCAGTAAAACTCGAAAAACACCAACTATACAAGTCTTGATACTTGCAAACATACATACAGTAAACAAAGAAAAGATGGCAGATATACAAAATGTTAATCCACCCAACTTACTTGATAATTTATGTTTCAGTAACAGGTTACTACATCATCAATCTTGCCTGTGAATTAACTGCCCTAATTAGCTTTGTAATAAGTGTACAAAGGGGAAATCTTTAAAAAAAAAAAAAAGGTTCTTCAAAAATGAAAATGAGGCCACAGGGACTCGTTTTCATTACTGTGCATATGCATGTGAGTTTATGATGTCATCGCAGGTGTTGCTTGTTCATTTGAAGAAGCATTTACCCAAGCAATGAGTCATTCACCCCATTAACTTCTATCTACCTCCAAAGGCTCCTTAGCATCTTGCTATCAGGTCTGATTTGTGCTGGGTATTTGCTGCAAAAGTTCCAGGACCTGAACTGGAGTGGGAAAAAGATTGTGACAAGTCCATTAAATCTTCATGTGATTCTCACACCCAGGCTGACCAAATTTTACACAGTGGTAGACTTATGTGTTGCTGGTTGACTGATCAAAAAGAAAAACACAAATATGCCAAATTGTTTAGTATATAAGCACAATAAAGAACAGAAAATATTTGAATGATGGAAAAGAGCAATAACACAAAAAATAAATAAATCACCAAATGACAGCAAAAGCTTATTTAATGAGCTAATAATAATTAGTTCTATTAGTTGAACATATGTAGTAGTATATACAGTAGTTTTATATTATAGCGTTTATAGACATAGCATATGCACAAAATGGGGCCTGATGGAATATTTAATATGGCAAGGGAAAGCCATTAACTCACTATGAAGTACAGAAAGAGGACAAAACTAATGTAATTTGGCTTCGTTGAAGCTTGTATATATGAAAAGCGTCCGAAATTCAGTAATCAAGGTCAGGGGTTTTTTGTTCAATGCAACAGAAATGTAAAATTGTATAGGCCAAACTATAAAGTGGCTAGCAGCCAATTCTGCATGAAATAAAATGCAAATTGGTGAAACAATAAAACAAAGTTACAGCAGAAATCTAATGAAACCTTAATTGTGTTATTTTGTCAGTTTATATAGTTAGGAATGTTTGTCCAAAATAACCCTGCAATGACAAACCTTTAACTTTGAGAGGCAGGCATAGCAGTAAAATAGAGTGCATTTATGCATTTTGCCCATGTCCTACACAGCTTGTCGTAACAACTAAGGTGACAGAGATGGAGGTGTTGGTGCAGGCCAGCCTTTTTCTACAACTTCACGTCTCACCAAAGCTCCAAATAATCTATTCATTACATGACACCCACTTTTTTACAAATCCAATCAAATCAGAATGATTTAGTTGCAGTCTACCACATAACTTTATTTTCACACATATATATATATTTTTTTTTTTTACCCTGAAAAGCGTTAAGGAAGCTTTCAGTCATTTTACTGTGACTGCAAGGAACAGAGATGGATGGCAGTGGTTATTTTTAGCATGAACTGTCAATGCATGATCAGTTGTGGAGAATCTGTGAGGATGGTTACCGGAACATAAATCTTTTTGAACAATACCCTATCAAAAACACAATTCCAGACCTTCATACCTCAGAAGTACCTGATAAAATCAAAACTTCACACTGTTGCCCATCCACCATCTGGACGATTATTGCCTTGAAGTTATCAATTGGACATGTTTCATCACACAGTGTGTGGTTGAATTAGTTACAGAAGGATCAACAGTAGCTTGAAAAAATGACCTCCACAGCTGCTCTCAGCTCTCATTAGTCCTTTACTCCTACATGTATTATATTGTATCTGGTTAAGGAAATTTTGTGTAATAAGCACTGACATGTCAACAAAATATGTGATGTTTTGTCAAGTAGAACATACACATGACACAATTTTAATAATAATGTGATAAATGAAAAAGCAACTTGACATTTCCGTCAGGAAAAAAGCCAAAAAAATCAGGTTAAAAACAGCCTACCTTTTGTCACTGGCATATTGGTACCAAATAAATATCCACTCATATTTTTCTCCAATAGCATTTATTTTTATGTTATTTTATATGATCAATTGCTCCACTTTGTAAATTATATGAAAACAAATTAATTCATGTGGCTGAATTTCAACAATTATGTAAACCTTTCTGAGGTAGATGAACAAACATTTCTGCAATTTTGTGTTTGATTTTTAAATTACATTTGTATTCAGAGGTCACTTTTCGTAATACCAATATTTTTTGCCATTGACACAGCTGCCACAATATTAAACAGTGGAACCTGGGAATAGATTATGTTCAGGACCTTTAATAAGACCCACAGTCATCCATCCACTCTTCATCCTCTGTCGAGGGTTGCAGGGTGTTGAAGCCTATCCCAGCAGTTTGGGGGCATGAGGAGGGGGACACTTTGGGCGCAACACCAATGCACCGTGGAGCTTTATATACACACAGACAACCATGGACACACACATTCACACCTCTGGGCAATTTGGGATTGGCCAGTCAATCTGAAGCACATGTTTTTAGAGGTGGGGGAAAGCTGAAGAACCCAGAGAAAACCCACACAGATACGGGGAGAACATGCAAACTCCACACAGAACGGGACTCAAACTTCAATGAATATGTAATCAAAAATATTAAGCACTACAATAAAAAACGTAACATATGTATGTGTATATTGCACATAGCAAAACAATATCAAATTGGGCTAGATCAGAAGATACGGTTCAGCTCTAAGAGTGGAGAGGAAGAGACTGAGATTGAGGTTTCAAATTCGTACCTTTTATATAAAAAAAACATAGAACAACAAAGAATGGCTATTCACACAGAAAAAATTCAAATGAAATTTCTAACTTAAATTAGCTTTCAAGGGAAAAAAATCAATTCCATCAAACGAATACATTCAATGAATACATTCAAGTCAAAAGTCAATGAGCCCACTTAATTTTGGTAGAGTCCATATGCACATTGAGCTCAACACAAGTTCGGGTTGTTCACAACACTGGGTTGTAACGCAATGACTTGAGGCAGGAATTCCAGAGGGGTAGTGTGCAAAGTGAGGGAAGGGAATGTGGGAGTGTGTGGGACAGACCACAAGGTTCGGTTCACAAGGATTTCGGGTCCTAGTTCTTTAGTTCGCCATCCCAACCTGACCTGAATAAAAAAGAGCAGGACCAGTTTCAGTTCTAGGTGTACACCATATATATATATACACACACAGATATATATACACACACACACACAGATATATATACACACACACACAGATATATACATATACACAGATATATACACACATATATATATATACACACACATATATATATATACATATATATACACACGTAGCCGCAAGAGGACACAAGCCAGTGTCTTATTGTGCCGGTCCCAAGCCCGGATAAATACAGAGGGTTGCGTCAGGAAGGGCATCCGGCGTAAAACTTTTGCCAAATCAAAGATGCGAATCAAACATATGACTTCCATACCGGATCGGTCGAGGCCCGGGTTAACAACGACCGCCATCGGTGCTGTTGACCTACAGGGCGCCGGTGGAAATTGGATTACTGTTGGTCGAAGAAGGAGAGGAGGAAAGTGCGTTCGCTATGCAAAGGACAGGGCTAGATGGAGGAAATTGATTCGCTGTGGCGACCCCTGAAGGGAAAAGCTGAAAGGAAAAGAAGATATATACACACACATATATACACATATTTATACACACATATATACACACATATTATATATATATATATATATATTATACATACACACACACACAGCTGAATGGCAAGAACAAGGTCCGAGCCATCAACATGTATGCACTGCCGGTCATCAGATACCCTGCTGGAATCATAAGCTGGCCAAAGGAGGAGATATAAGCCACAGATATCAAGACTAGAAAGCTCCTCACCATGCATGGAAGGTTTCACCCCAAGTCTAGCACCCTGAGGCTGTACACTAAGTGGAAAGAGGGAGGCCGATGACTAGTGAGCATCAGGACCACTGTCCAGGATGAGACATCAAAAATCCAAGAGTACATCAGGAAAATGGCCGGAACAGATGAACTGCTCAGTAAATGCCTTAGACAGCAGAAACCTGAGGAGGAAGAGGAACACAATATAGAGGGACAAGCCCCTACACGGTATGTACCACTGTCAGATAGAGGAAGTGGCTGATATCAAGAAGACCTACCGATGGCTGAATAAAGCTGGATTGACAGACAGCACAAAGGCACTGATCATGGCAGCACAAGAACAGGCCCTAAGTACAAGAGCAATAGAGGCCAATATCTACCATAGTAGATCTGACCCAAGGTGCAGGCTATGTAAAGAAGCCCCAGAGTCAGTCCAGCATGTGGCAGCAGGGTGTAAGATGCTCGCCAGCTCAGCATACATGGAAAGGCACAACCAAGTAGTGTACACACATTATATATATATATATATATATATATATATAATCACACTGTATATATCAATCAATCTCAATCAAATAATGCAGGCTCCATCACAATACTATAAAATATTAAGTTTGTTCCTCAAATTGCATGACCGAAGTTACACTTACATACACACATTTGGAGAAACGGGCATAGTTAAGCACGCTAACCCCATTGTATGCATACAGCTTAAAGCTAACTGTTAGCACAACTCACCAGTTCCACAGTTCAACAAACGTAATTGTGTTGTTTTCCGGCGCTGGTAGTTGGCTCTCACAAGTTGACGTACAGTTAACAAATTTAAATTGACAACTTTCAGCATGAAGCGTTTTCCGTCTCAGCATGCTCCCTCTCGCATCACCCGACTGACTTCCTGTAACGCCTTTTTAAGGGCACCGATAGGCTGCATGGGGTCATGTGATGATCAGACAGTTATGTCAGTATAACGCTTTACCTGGGCAACATGAAAGACAAACATACAGTACAAACCCACTCACACAAAAAGTATGGTTTAAATTCATGGTGGTTTTCTTTTCGTGCAAAGTCCTTCACAAAATAAAAAAATAAACACAATTAAAGAAAAACGATTACAAAAAAAGCCCCTCGCTCCCACTGTCCCACCCCACACACACAGGGCCTGTGTTCATGCAAAAATGGAATAAATGGTGGAGTAATGGGCAGGGGACAGTTTTAGGCTTCCGTGCCTTGCTGGGAAGCACCTCAACAGTGCACAGGAGGGTAAATGGCACCTTTCTAGCTACCACTCAACATTCCATCCTGTCATTCATGTAGTACTTGAACGAATGGGCCACCTTTGGTTCCCAAGCCAAGTCACTGTTGACTAAAATACTGCCACCGAAAGTTGTGATCAGAAGTGGGACATTAAAAATTATAGTTTTTGTAAATACATTAAGTGACCCATAGTTACGTATTTGTGGAGGCCAGAAATGGTGTTCTCTCCCCAAGCCACCTTCAACACGACAAAGAATATTTTTCACAAACTAAATAAAGTTGCCCATCTTAGTCATAAATCTGCCACATCAGAAATCAGTGGAAGAACTGATTTTGTCCTGACAGATGTCAGTTTTTGTTTTAATTTACTTTCAAGTTATTATAAAATGTAGTCATACAACTTTTACTGGGCAACTATCACTATGTGTCAGTGTGCATCAGTGTTTGTATTTGGACTCATGGTCCACGTGTGCAGTACGTTAAGGCATAAATGTAAAACACAAGTAGAAATGATGCAGACACTTGCAAATAAGCATGCGCACACATAGATGTGCACAGCCACACACACACACACACGTGCACACACACACACGTGCACACACACACACACTCACACAAATGAGATACACTTGATGCATGTAATGGGCCTGTAGTAAATTGCAGCTAAGTGCTTCAACCAATTTTCCCTTCACAGCTGAGCCCTGATGCTCACCCACACACATGAACGTGCATGCACACACACGCACCCTGTATATGTATAGGTTAGACAGATGTGACAATAGAGAATGAGGAAAAAATAAATAAAAGCATGTACAAAAGTAATTTTACACAAAGTTACAAGTGCAACATTTTTATTCATGAATATGTGAATGTGTTGGACAACAGTAAAAAACATGTATCTGCTAAAAATGGCTCAATGGGTCAACATGTGCTTCCGTATACTTGTCAAGCATTTAGCATGTATCTGTAGACTTATTTTTGCCTGATCAAGTAACTGCTTTCTTTCAGAAAAAATCAGGTTTCCTTTTTTTCTCCCCGCTACATAAAATGAGAGGGTTAAAAAAGCATTGACCTCTCCAATTCGGTATTTTATGAATCCATTCATGCACAATTCACCAGATGCACTGTTAACTGGAATTTGTAAAAGCTTCTGATATTTTGTTTTTTTAAGCATTTAAGAGAAGGAATATTTTTTATGGTGGATGTGAAATGTGGTGATCCAATATGGAACATGGGACATATCCATGAAACTAAACATTCTTGAGTTATCACTTTTTTGCAAACTACCATCAGCTATGAACACCATAATTCATCAATTGGACTGCCGTTCCATTTTATCTGTAAATGTTTTATACATACGTACCAATAAACCGCTGACAAAAAATTTGCAATGGTTATGCAAACTATTTAGATGCATATGTAATTCACATAGTTCAAGAGATTGAAATAACACCTTTATGATTCACATCACCCAAGTTTGTCAGTTTAATAAGACTTTACACAAACCCAATCAATATGTTAACCCATTATAAATTCAACTGCAACAGTGACATTATAAACATCTTATTTGCACATACACATACCTTCAGTGATTTAATTGCTTTACAGCGCAATATATATGCATATTGCAGCTTTCAGTTGTGGACGGTCAATACAAATTGATACCAGATTTATTCGTTCTCACTCTTTCTCTCCGCCTCTCAAACTCTGAAAAGACTGCAAAAACTTCTCGGTTTTGCAGTTTTATTTTGGCCCAACTGGTTAGTTTTTTCCCATGTAATATACATTTTCTTTCCCATTTGACTGTAGAAAAGACTTTAGTTTAAATCAAAAATAGGGAATCAACAGCATCATAGACTTAAGAACTAACTAGTTAGTGGAACTTCCAATTATCTCTTGAAATTTTCATATTCTTCCTGGACATATTCAGTGCCTCGTCCACCACATGAGTGAGTGAATCCATGCATGGGCACACATAATGGTGCTAGTGCAAGGTCCAGATCAAATCGTTTCTGGGGGTATTTTTTAGCTCCCGCTCGTTAAAAACTACTTACCCATTGGCAGCTTGTCCAGTGAACTAATTGGCTAATCCATTGATAAATTTTGATATAGATGGGTCACTTTGAAATGGGTGCCGTTTGGACCCAAATGCAGTACACAGGCACACAGGAACAGTTGGTAATGACCTTTACATCACCACAGCAAACAGTGTATGTAGCATGCAGATTTATCACACAATAAAATTCATTCTTCAGGCTGAGAGCCCTCGCACAGTCTCTGGGGCTCAGAGGAGGGAAAGGGAGGCGACTGGGATCAGCCGCGGAACCAAGGGCAAAAGATGTAGCTTACTTCAGCCGAAGATGAGCAGGACACTGTGCTCTGGAGAGCCGGCTGCACATGCTGTGTGGCCGACGAGGAGTGAGCTGAAGAGAGGTTGGAGACAGGCGGGGGGGAGTCGTAGCCAGGTGAGCAGTCAGCGTAGACAGAGGCACCGTTGGGGAGCAGGCAGGAGAGGAGACCAGACCAGGCTGAGGAGTCAAAACCAGACGAGCAGGCAGATACCAGAGACACTGAGGCAGAGCACAAGGTCAGGGACAGAAGGCAGGTGAGATTACCGGGAGGCAGACGAGGATGGCAGGTCAGGGACATGCAGAGTCGACACCGGGAGATCAGACAGGGAATGAACGCTGGAAAGTCTCGCATGACACTGAAGAACAATCTGGCAAGGAGTGAAGGTGCTGGAGAGACTATATGCAGGCCTGATTGCAGTGATCTGCAGCAGGTGAACAGAGTGGGCTGGTGCAGTAGGCGTGGCCGGCAGGTAGAGTGGAGCAGAGGGAGGGAAAGTGGAAAAATACTGCAGCAGTGTGACAGCAGGGGAATGAGAGGCAGGGACTGACACACGTAGTGGTTTGAGTTTGACATTGTGGTTGTGGTGTTTGCACCACAACAATGTGCGGTATGTGCAATGTGTGTATTTATTGTTTCAAATGTGCTTGTGTTATTCTCGTGGTGACGACACAAAAAGCGTTTAGATAATATTTCCATCCAGCTTGAATATTGAATTTTGAAGTTAGTCCTCAAATACTGATCTTCAAATACTTATCTACTTTTAAAACACTTGCGTTTTTTTCCCCCTTACATCTTTGAATTTATTACATCCAGTTTCTGAAGAGGTTTTCTGCCTAAGGCCACAATGGTTGCGTTTACAGACCGTGGTGAAAAGGTCACAAAAAGAGAAAAGGGAGAGAGAGTCGTATGCATTCCAAGCAACTTCCCCCAAATGAGAAACTTGGCAAAGAAATGAACAGAATAATTGATAGTTTGTGTGTGTATGTGTGTGTATGTGTGTGTGTGTCTGCACATGTGTGTGTTTGTGTGTGTGTGTGGTTTTGTGTGTGAGTGTGTACAACTGGGAGCAAGAGAAAAAAAGAGGTGACAGGAAGATAAGTGCCTCCATCCTTCTATTGTAAGTCACAGTTGGAATTGGATTTGTTTGGAAGAGCAAAAGTCTTGAGTTGTTGTTTTTTTGTTTTTTCCAACTCTTCAGCAATACTGTTTGCACCTGACATATTGTGTGTGTGTGTGTGTGTGTGTGTGTGTGTGTGTGTGTGTGTGTGTGTGTGTGTGTGTGTGTGTGTGTGTGTGTGGGTTTGCGCGTTGTGTGTGTGTAAAATGAGTGGTCTTGGTCTAGTTGGTTCACTACAAATCCCACACACCTTACAAGGTAGACACATGCATCGATTAGCTTCACTGGACAGAGAACCATTCTCACTGACTTAATTTTCTTTCTAACATATTTGTCATTGCGTACCAAATGCACAAATAAACAAAATCACACATACACACACACACACACACACACACACACACACACACACACACACACACACACATGCACATACTGTACATTCCTCTGAGTCACCCCCACACACAGGTTTATGCATAACTGAATACGAAGGATACAAAAAAAGATTTGCCGGACACAAACACACGCCACCACTCAGATAAGCTCACTGCAATACGGGGTAGCTTTGAAGGCAGTAGTAGGCTTGTTGTTGACGGGTCACTTATTAATTATCTTGGACAAGCATGAAATTCTTTCTTTCAGAGTCACATTTCCTGTGTCCTTTTCCTTCGCTGTTGTGTTCTTCCATCTACATTAATGGTTAGTCTTTTTCATTTTTTTTCCCATTTTGTCTCTTTTTGTATTTTACTTATGTATGCCTCATCAATTATTTTGCCCGCTCCATTAACATGAACTGCAGTCAAACCGCAGAAAAATGAAGACAATGAATGTTTAACCCGTGTCATATATGTAATGGTCCAGATAAAGTGAACCAATTTAAATCATCATTTCTTGTGAATTAAAAATCTGCTGCTATGTTTTTATGTTTCTATCTATCTCTATCTATCTATCTATCTATCTATCTATCTATCTATCTATCTATCTATCTATCTATCTATCTATCTATCTATCTATCTATCTATCTATCTATCTATCTATCTATCTATCTATCTATCTATCTATCTATCTATCTATCTATCTATCTATCTATCTATTTACCTGTCTGTCTGCTTGTCTGTCTATTTGTCTGCTTACCACACACATACACACACCTACAAAAAAACACACACACATACACATACACACACACACACACACACACACACACACACACACACACACACACACACACACACACACACAAACATAAACACAATATACATACATATAAAAGTACAAATATAAAACACAATGAAGTAGTTTTGTGTAAAGAAGTAAATTCTCTTTTCACTCACCAAATACAGAGTTAGACATGCACGGATATATGTTGTATACAGGTCCCTGAACAAACACAACAGACTAGGGGCTTGTAGGCATGCAATTAGTATATACTGTATATAGGGGGAGGTAGAGTGAAGAGTCGAATGAGGGATTGCGCCCCAAATGAGCAGCTTGTGGGTGGGGACGGTGCCTTGCTCAATGGTGTCTCGCTCAATGACGCCTCGGCAGTGGCTGGTAGGTGAGCTGACACACTGCGGAGGATGTCCTGGCGGGAATCGAACCACCGATGGCTGGGCGATGTCCGGTCTTCAAGACGTCTGAAAACAACAATAAACTAGATATTGAGTGTCCATGTTGTTGCCCCTTTTTGTTGCTAATTTTTTGTCCAGTGATACAGTGAAGATGTAAACATGATCCAATCTGCACTAAGGCTTCCAAGAGACTCCTGCCCCAGGATATACACACATGTATTTTAACATATGCATACAGTATAGGCAACAAATTAACAAAAATGTTAGAAATCAGACACTTATCTGCTTTCCTCCTTGATTTTATCCCATCATCTCATCCCACCCTCAAGGAAGAATAATGATCTACTTGTTAATGTAATTTCTTTGTGCACGTGTAGTTTATTTCTGCCCTTCATCTTCCTCTGCTTCAGTTCCTCTTTCATCTTTTACAATCTTTTAATCCTGTTTGTACCCCCACTTTGCCTTCTCCCCCTACTCACTTGTTCCTCACCTTCAGCTTGGAAAACATTTGTCTGTATATCTAGAGTATCCACTTTTGCTCTCAGGCAATATTGAACACAGTAGTGTTATAAAAAAAAAAAAAACTTTTGAAACTTTGAAAGAGCATGGAGAAGGTAACTCACCAGGGCTATTATTTCATTTTTTCTATGATATACAAATTTGCAAGTGCACCACTCTAGGCATGTATTTATTCACATAGATTTTAATTTGTGCATGGCTGAAATATCAGCATCACTCACTAGAAGTGAAGTATGATATATAGGCAGGAAACATGTATGGCACTGTGGGGTTTTTTTTTTTTTGTATTCATTATCGCTTTTTTACAGTGTTGATGATGATTACGTACATCAGCCTTTGTGTAGTGGTCTTATAGCCCTTGTTGTGACACTGGACTGTAGCTCAAAAATAATTAAGAAACATCTACAAAATAGAGAGATATGTAAGGGCTGTTTGTGAATTTGTCCCATGAATGATATTACATATCATTCATTCATTCATTCATTTTACATCCTTCTGCTAAAATTACTGGGGCAATGCACTTTTTTATTCTATAATCCTATTGATATACAGTTACACAAATTAGGCCAGAAATGTAAAAAGATAATTATAGATTCAAAAAAATAAATAAATATATATATATATATATATATTGAGTAATGAAATTAAAAGAGATTCAACTAGATGCTTTGTTTGCTTCCAGATAAATATATGTTCACAGTGAACAAATGCCTACATTAAACCTCTCAGTTAATTTACACTGGTGACTTTCCTTTAAAGTGAAAGAAATAATTTCTTAATCCATAAAGAATTACTTGAACTTGTCCAGCAGTATTTTCTGTCAAAGACACACGGTTCTATTGTAATGCTTTTCTCTTACCTTAAAATTTTTAGGAGCATATTTAGTATTCTTAATTAGAGCTTGCAATAGGTTGGTAAAAAATATTTGACCTGATTTCTACATTAACACATATTAAAATGTTCTTGTAGATTAACATTAATGCATAACCTCAACCACTAAAGTAAATAACAGCACAGTTGAAACAACAACAAACCAGTGTCACAATGTTCATTCTCAGGATCCAATTCTCAGGATCCTTTATTTCTTTAATAGCAAACAGCTGTTTGTTAACCTATGTTAACCTTTAAAAAATTTTACGTTTCCACCAAAACATGGATTGACAATATACACTGTGCCCTCGGTATCTGCAGTCAAGGCGTTCCAGGAACCATACGCGACTGAGGAATCTGCGATCGAGATTGCGATCTATTTTTCTTATTATTTACGGTATTTTAAATGTTTATGAACCCTCCCCATACTGATATTAAACCACCTTATATCTGTATTACCTTTTCCCACACTCTGATAGACTGTTTAAAGCACTTTTGTGTCTCATAAAAGTCCAAGACTGACGGAATGAGCGCACTTCCGGATGCTGTCAGCCAATAGAACGCGAGTACAGTATCAAGTGACTGACAACCAAAAATCCGCGATGAGGTGCAGTCGCAGTCATTGATGCGCGATTGCGCGAGGGCGCACTGTGTGTATATATATTTTATATATTATATACTGTGTATATACAGTCAGTCAGTCAGTCATCTTCAGATAACCACGGCTATATCCGCCGCAGCAGGTCACGGGGAGCCGGAGCATAGGGCGTGAGGGCGTGAGGCGGGGGACACTCCGGGCACGACGCCAGTTCACCGCGGAGCCACACACAAAGACACACAACCATGCTCACACACAGTCACTCCTACGGGCAATTTGGAACAGCCAATCAACCTGCAGCGCATCTTTTGGAGGTGGGAGGAAGCCGGAGAACCCGGAGAGAACCCACACAGACAAGGGGAGAGCATGCGAACTCCGCACTCTGCTTTGTTGTGAGGCGGCAGCGCTAACCACTGTGCCACCGTGCCGGAGAAAACTTAAAAATATTTTTCATGAATCAACAACATGTGAGACACAATCATAAAATGGAACCAAATTTATTCAACATTTTATATTTTATATTGTGTTTACAAATAAAAAACTGAAAAGTAGGATCTGCAAAAATATTGGCCCCCTGTTCTCTCAGATCAGCTAAATGACTCCAGAAGTTCTCTGATGATTTCTGTATGATCCAATGTTGACCTAAATGACAACAATGACAAACAGAGTGCACCGGTGTGTCATTTGGTGTCACATTTGTAATGCTACTTTTCAGATTTTATTTGTAAATATAAAATGTTGAATAAATTTGGTTCAACTTCCCGATTGTGTCTCACATGTTGTTCATTCTTGAAAAAATATTTTCGTTTTGTTATCTTCAAGTTTGAAGCCTGAAATGTGGCAAAATGTCAACAAGTTTTTTGGGGGGCAATACTTTCGCAAGGCACAGATATAAATATAAATATAAATATAAATATATATATATATATATATATATATATATATATATCTTCTCTGCTTTCTCTGTCGGAATCTTGTACAATCAGCTGAATTCTGTGCAAACAGCAGACTCATGCAGACACATTTTCTACGTTTCCCATCCAGTAACAGTGGGGTTGTGAAATACCCTGTAATCAGGCCTGTGTGTGTGTGGGCGGTAATAAATGCTCCCTTGGAATATCTGTGCCAAATAATTAAGATAGACGCTGGCACAAAAAGTGTGTGTGTGTGTGTGTGTGTGTGCGTGTGCGTGTGCGTGTGTGTGTGTATACTTGTGCGTGGGTGTGTGTGTGCTCGTTTATTTGTTTTATTTTTGTCGGAAAGATCTAATCAAATGTAATCATGTTGATTACATTAATCAAGAGTTTATAATCACCTATTCTTTCTCTTTTTTTGTGCCTCTTTTCAAAACTTTCCTTTCGTACTATCTGCTCTTCTGCGCTGCTCATTCAATCTTCTCATTGTCACTGAGTACAGCTGTGACAAAAACTAGCATAACAGCTCATCATGGCAAAATTTTGGATATGACATATTAAACAACAACAACAACAACAATAATAATAATAATGCTAATAATAATGATGATAACAACAACAACAACAACAATAATAATAATAATAATAATAATACAATCATTCTAATTTGAAATATAAGGACATTTTGGGAATATATTTAAATGATAAATTGTGTGTAATTTTTTGGAAAATGTTATCAAATTATTATTGTTAAAATGAAAAGTAAGAACACTAAAAGAACCATCTGTTGATGGATAGAGTGTATATAAATCCTTTGCCTTCTTTATTTTTGCTCAGAGCAACCCCTTGCTGTTTCTTATTCATGACTACAGCACCACCAGCTGTTTTAGGTTTTAAAAATTCTAAATGATTCCATTCAATGTGGTCAAATGGGCTCTATTATGTAACCTTTCTCAGCTATAATGGAACAAAGCTCTCTACAGTTTGCCTCTTATTCACCTAATTAAACTTTGACATGCCAATGGCAATAGAGCCCATTGGCCTGCCTCCAGCACCTTGCCCCCATTAACGAATACCACTTCCCTTTTAAGTGGTAGTGTAGTTTTTTGCATTGAAGTTAATGTTTATCAATGTATACTTATTTAAAAAAATATACATGCTTTTCTCTTTCTTGTCTCTTTAGGACACAGAAATGGTGAATACAGCCATTCTTTCTGGTCGGCGGGTTTCAATGCCCATCAAATTGGTCACCGTGGAGACAGACGGGCAGGTGAGGGAAGTGGCAGACTCGGTCACCTGCAGCTCAACAGACGTGGATGTTGTCAAGGTACATGTTTTCAAAGAGATTACCTAAACAGGAGTTATACACACATGAATAATGAACCTGCATTCTACACATTTCCCTTATAGGCCTGTATATTAAACACAAACACATAACATCTGAAGGCACAATGAATAACCTTACCAATGAAATTGGTAAACTAGCTGATATATAGTTCTGTGACAGAAAATATGCCGAAATGACAATTACAAAATTGTCGTCCAAGAAAATAAATGCCACAAAGACTGGAAAAAGATCATTATACTGTAATGTGAGGTACACTGTCTATGCCTGTCCGTCTGTCCGTCTGATTGTTTGTAAGTAAAATGTATATCATTAATACTGTTTATTGGATTGACTTCAAACCTCTGAGGTGTGAGTTGCCAGGACCCAAACTAATACAATTTGGTTATGTGACCATTCAATATGAACACATTTAGAATAAATAGGTGGGCAGCATGGTGGGTAGCACTGTTGCCTCACAAAAGAAGGTCCTGGAAATGTTAAAGTGATTGCACCCAGTATCAGCCATGATAGGCTTTAGCCCCATGTGACCCTAGGCACATGGGGTAATGTGTAGTTTTGGATAAATTTTGTATACATTTTTTTTGATTCATGACAAACATAACTTTAGGAGACAGTGATTTCCAGTGTTTTATGACCCTCTTCCTTAGAAAAAACACAAACCAAACAAAAAAGCCTTTAGGTCAAGGTCAAATAGGGTATCTGTCGTGGACACAAGCAGGAATCTAGGGTCTTTCTCAAAGACCTAATGGGTGATCTATGACGCCAGTGTCTCAAAATAGTCTCAAATTGCCTAGTCAGTCTGTTAACACAGCTAACAAACAAAATGACTGCACTTGTTAAGAGAACAGAAATAGTTTTTCAAAAATAAGGAAACAAAATGATGTCAGCGAATGAAGATTGATTCCTCTGGTGCTATATTCCCTTTTCTCCTCAGGGCCTAAAATGAAATGCACCCTTGCTGTGACAGTTTCAATATGAAGCCAATTTCCTGGTACAAGCCGACAGGAGTGCTGCTGTTTAAATACGATCAATAACAACACAGTGAAAATGGAAGAAACTCATTTAGATAGATGTTAGAGCTCAGTGTGTCAGTATGTGTATGCTGGTGTATACTGAGAAATAGAAGTACAGGCAGTCCTCAACATATTAACACAATTGGTTCCAAGAGTTTGTTCGCAAATTGAATTGTTTCAAGTCATTATTTATTAAATTTTCTTCAACTGCCATTTGAAGGGCGGCACAGTGGCTCAGTGGGTTGTGCTGTCACTGCACAGTTCCGGGTTCAAGTCCCGCTCTGTGCGGGATTTGCATGTTCTTCCCATGTCTGCATGGGTTCTGTCGGGGTTCTCCGGCTGCCTCCCACCTCCAAAAATATGCGCTTCAGATTAATTGTCCATTCCAAATTGCCCATGGTGTGTGAGTGTGAGCATGCATGGTTGTCTGTCTTTGTGTGTGGCCCCCTGGCTCAATGGCGTCGCACCCGGAGTTTGCCCAGCCTCAAGCCAGCTGGGATAGGCTCCAGCTCACCGTGACCCGCTACTAAGGATAAAGCAGTGATTAAAAGATGGATGGATGGATGAACTGCCATTTGAAACAATTATGAACAACACATTTGAAACAGCTGTTACTAGAAACAATTAGAGGACTTAAACTAGGACCAAGGCAGTCACAGACTGCAACATCCCGTGACACCCCTGAATGAAAAATTTTACCCTAACCTACTTGCTTTGGTCAAAGATTAAAGCTAGTGCTCTGTTGTACTTTCATGGATCAAAGCACTAGTGTTGAACTACAGTCTCACTCACACTGACCTTCTCCCTCGTCTTTCTGTTTTATCCCGTTCCTGAGTGTTGTTTATGAAAAGAGGTGATTCGGTCATTTTAGTGCAAAATAGAATCAAGAATTACCCCTTTTGGAGATATATTGTCTTCTTAGATGTACCTTTAATTTATGAGTAAGCATACTTAGTAACATAGCTGGAAATAAGCACAAGTACACAACATTAACTCACTCAGGATATATATGTTGTTTTTCCTGATTTTGTTTGTGTAATAGCGTGTGTCTGTGAGGACTTAGTGTTTTCACACTGCTGCTGTTTGTTGACATATGACATAGACAGATATCCCCTGTCTCACTGACACGCACACACAGAAACGGTTTAGCCACATACAGCTGTTTGACAACAGTGCCCATGGGGTACAGCTCCAGGTATCAGTAGCTGTCAGTGTTTCTCTATGACAGATGTGAAATATATTACAGAAACTGTATGCAGCACACAGGGCTATTTTGTCCTGGGCCAAGCACATCCTGTTTTGCCAGCGTTGGCAGACATAAAATGTTATAGATCCTTACCTCATTGCACAAAAGAATACTCAACCGGCATTTTAGATGAATAGTGAATTCTTAAATAAACTTAATAAAACCTAAAATTTATATAATCTTTAATATCAGTTAAATATTTTTTTCAATATTAACTATTCAGATTTACAGTTGACACTATTGATTGAAAATACTTTACCCAACATCGCAGAGACGAGGGCAAAATGAGGGAAATACAATTTCTTTAAAATATACAACAATCTCGTGATGTTCCTTAATAAAACAAACAATAAAAAGTACAATTACTCCAAAACAGAATATGCTGCTTTCAATGCCCTGCAGAACAACACAATTTTTTTATATATATCTGCTGCTTGATGTGGCAGGACTGTTGTCAAAGTAACTGTTCTTTTCTCATCACCAAACAGAGTAAGGGTGTCCTCACGGTTTAGCTAACTTGGTCAAGATGCTTTTAGGATTACAATATCCAGTGGTGGATCGTGCGTTTCACACCTAGGCCTTAAGTGATGCTGTACTTAGTCAAACTTGCATAAGGACATCTCATAATACTGTCAGCTGCTCCCACTGGTGCCACCAATGTAGCATTCGAAGTCCGAGGCATTTATAACTTCTCTGAAATTGAACAAAAACTGGAAATGTTGCAGAGGAGTTAGCACTGCTTCTTTTACTGTCACTCTCATAGAAGAACCTCGTGGCCAGACCTTTTATAGACATTACACAACTACGTCAAAGAACAACTCACTGCTGCGCCATCTGTGCTACAACTTTATTCAGACAACATTCATATTCCTCGAGAAAGGTAAATAAGAGCATAATGCCATCTGCTCGCCGACCTCTAAGTTAAAGAGGAAAGAATTTGTATTTTGGATTTAGGGTGAACTGTCCCTTAAGGTCTGGTTTGGTTAGGCACCAAAGGTTATGTCAAGTGAGACTGAGTTTTGCCATGGTTGCAGCAACTAACATTTTCCTCAGGTTATGGATTCATGGTAAAAAAACTCACACTAGTTGGAAACAGGAAACAGTCAACCATCCATGTCTGCCTCCTCCCCAAACAGTATTTGTTTTGCTCTGCAACACCTTCTGTTTGCTTCCTGCTTTGATTCCCTTGTCATTATTATAGTCGCTTCAGTGTGTTTTACTAGTACCTAAACTTAATGTATTTTGATGCACTTGCTGGAACGATTAAAGGACTGGACAAAAGAATAATAAATCTTGGTTTAAAATATGGGAAAAGGCAAGCTGTGTTCTCAGTTGAGGCAACTGAAAAAATAGTATACATTTTCCAAGCACTGAAAATGGAGGAATGAAGTGCAGACACTAAAAATGGGAAGTCATATTTCCACACAGCATGCCGAGTAATACTATTGAACTGACGACACAAAGAATTTATAAGATACCGCTTTAGCTCCTTTTACAAATTCTATTACCATCCCAGGCCCCTGCAAACATAAAAGAGAAACTGAATAACAAAATTACTTCCCTTCGAACTGTTTTAACTGTCATTTTCCTACGTTTTTTATAGCAAGTTTGTTAAACAGCCGCTTAAGTTTGACTCAATGTTTGTAATATTAAAAGAATTCTTGAGGGGGAAAATTTGTCTCTGTTTTGGCAGTTTTAAGTTACAGGCAGTAGTCAGATGAGGTTCTCATTTAGTATGTCATCATATTCTGTTTTATAACCCTTTGTTTAATTTCTCATGGTGGATAAATGCTTTTAGGAAACATAGCACCAAATGTTTTCCTCTTTGTTATTGAATGCATATATTAAATGACTGGCTAAACCCTTCATTCACAGTTGTCTAGTGCTGTTGATTTCGGTCATGTAACTCACCGTGACAACAACATAAGCAGCAGTGATGCACCACACAGATAATAACTCCCTCTCTTGTTCAACATCCCTCTCTCTTCTCTCATTCTCTGTCAGCGTAAACTATCTTGTTAAGATGCTCCAAGATGCTGTCATTTGTGATGTGTGTGTATGTGCCACTATTGTTGACACAGCTTTATGTGTAGGTCAGCGATGTCAGATTTAGAAGGGGACAGATAGGGGACAAACACACATACGCACGCGCACACGCATATTCAGCCACGCACACACACACACACATACACACACACACACACACACACATACACACACACACACACACACACACACACACACACACACACACACACATACACACACAAATTATTGCCATTATCCTGACCTCACGCAAGCATTTATCGGACAAAGTAAGGAGGTTGGGAAGGAAAGATGGGATGAGGAGCGACGTGAAGATGACAAATGGATCAATGAGAAGAGAAGAGGAGATAAAATTAGAGAACTGTGGAGAAGAGGAATTGAAGAAGACACTGGAGTCCAAATGTGATGCACAGGACCAGAAAATGGAGAAAACACAACAGATCTGTTGTCCTCATTCTTGGGTACTCTTGTGTATAGGAGGTTCAGCCTTCATTAAGCAAGATATATATGATTTACAATCAGTTCTGATTCAAAATGCCTGTCTCAGCTAAGCAAATAACAGCTTGCTGGAAAGATCTCTGTAAAATGCAATCTGCAATTGTAGTGTGGAAGTACTATTAAAAGTAACTGAATGACAAAACAGATATTTTACTTAATTTCTGTTTAGCCTCGAACTGATAAACTTGCTAATTCTTTGCCTCATCATTTTTAACGTCTGAACTTTTTATAAACCAAACTCTTTTGCAATAAAATGGATCAGCATAAAACATAATAAAAAATCCTAGAGATTTCATTCGATCTTTTTGGCTATTTTCAGTTTAATTAGTTACCATCACCATGGGTTCTCTCTATTTTCTCTAGTTTCACTGGCTTTCTCTTGCCTCCACATGCAGCTTAGGTGAAGTGGTCACACCAAATTGTCAGTAGGTGCGAGTGTCTACATGCATGGTTGTTTGTCTTTTATATGGCTCTACAATGAGCTTTTCGCCCCTGGCCAGCTGGGATGGGCTCCCAGGTAGCCTAGCTGGCCACAGGATGAACAGCTGTAGACAGCATAATTGTGATTGTCTCTACAAGAACGTGGATGAAATGGATAGTTACTGTCAATCATGACAGTAGAAATGTAAATATTTTTTCGTGGATTGCTTAGCCCTATAAATTTGAAAATCTATCTCTGTGAATCAAATCTATCTCTGACTTCTAAAACCATATCATTGATCAGTAGACCAATGATCACAACTCTTTTAAAATTAGTAGTTGTGAACAGTCCTCAATCCTACAGAGGAATAAGACTGATACAGAGCAATAAAGCTGATGAGCCATAAAATGAAGTTATGGGAAAGAGTAGTTGTAGCTAGAGTACTACATATGCATAATTTGCTTTGAGGATGTTGATAGAGAAGAAGAGAGAAGGCCAGAGGGAGCTGCATTGTGTTTTTGTAGATCTGGAGAAAGCTTCTGGCTGGGTGCTCAGAGAGGAACTGTGGTATTGTATGAGGAAGTCTGGAGTGTCAGAGAAGTATGTTAGATCAGTGCAGGACATGCATGAGGACTGTAAGACAGTGGTGAGGTGTGCTGTAGGAGTTCAAGGTGGGGGTGGGACTGCATCAGAGATCAGCTCTGAGCCCCCTATGGTGATGGACAGGGTGACAGACGAGGTTAGACAGGAATCTCCATGGACTATGATGTTTGCAGATGACATTGTGATCTGCAGTGAGAACAGAGAACAGGTGGAGGAGAAGCTAGAGAGGTGGAGGTTTGTCCTGGAAAGGAGAGGAATGAAGGTTAGCCACAGTAAGACAGAGTACATGTGTGTGAATGAGAGGGACCCAAGTGGAAGAGTGAGGTTACATGAAGAAGAGATCAAGAAGGTGGAGGATTTGAAGTACTTAGGGTCAACAGTCCAGAGCAATGGCGAGTGTGAAAAGAGGCAAAGAAGCGTGTGCAGGCATGATGGAAAAGGTCGTAAAATGTGTCAGGTGTAATGTGTGATAGGAGAGTTTCAGCTAAAATGAAAGGAAAGGTGTACAAAACTGTGGTGAGACCAGCGATGATGTTTGGTTTAGAGACAGTGTTACTGAGGAAAATACAGGAGACAGAGCTGGAGGTAGCAGAGATGAAGATGCAGAGGTTCTCTTTGGGAGTAACCAGGATGGATAAGATCAGGAATGGGTACATCAGAGGGACAGTACGTGTTAGGGTTAGGATTAGGGTTAGGGGTTAGGGTTAAGGTTAGAGGTTTTGGAGATAAAGTCAGAGAGGCCAGACTGAGATGGTTTGGACATGTCCAGAAGAGAGATTTTGATTATATTGGTAGAAGGATGCTGAGTTTTGAACTGCCACACAGGAGGCCTAGTGGAAGAGGATGTTTCTGGATATAGTCAGAAGATATGAAGGTAGTTGTTGTGAGAAAAGAAGATGCAGCAGACAGGGTTAGATAGAGGCAACTGATTTACTGTGGCGATCCATGAAGGGAAAAAACCAAAAGGTGGAGGAAGAGGAGGAGGAAGAGGAGGAAGAGGATATAATATTTTTTTGATTTTTACAAAAACACTCTGGTCACACTCAAAAATTTTACAATTTTACATTATATGAAAAGTGCTGAAGTGCTTCAAAAAATACTAAAAAACCATAAATAAAAATGAATACAATTTAAAAAATCAGTGCATTACTGTATATCAGGAAATTTGCAAAACTCAGTTGATCATCAACTAAAGTGCATAAAACATTTTTGTGACACCAGATGTTCCTAAAGTTATTCAGGTCTTTTGTTATTTTATAAAAAACAAATTCTAGTTGTAAGAGACATCTGACGTTACAACAAAAAGCAGTAGCTGCTTCTTGAACGGTATTAGTTTCAATTTTGCTCTTTCTGGTCACATAAATTGCAAGTTTTGCTTCACCAAAAATAAAATTTAAAAGCTCCCACTTTTTTTGATCCAATTTTTGTACCCAGCACCATAAATACATTTTCTGATATTAAAATTTTCACTGAACTGATTAAAAAACATTTGTTAAAAGAGTGAAGAGCACTGTAAGTCTCTTAACAAATTCAATGTTTTAACTGCAGTAAAATTAAAGCTTCACTTTTGCTCCAGTTACTTTTACTGCAGTTAAAACATTGAATTTGTTAAAACCACTAAAACATCAACATCCCCCTGGTTTTTGATAAGAACAAAAACATCATCAGCATAGGCAGATAAAATAATGCTCTCCTAAATCCAGGTAAAATCAAACTGCTGATGCTTTTGCGGATTTTACAGAGGAGGGGTTCCAGGGAGAGTGCATAGAGCATTCCAGACAGAGCACAGCCCTGCCGGATGCCCCGGTGCACCCTGAAGGGGGCACACAAACTGCTGTTAGACTTCAGTATACTCTCAAAGTCACTATACAGCACCCGTATCTTGGCAATAAAACCAGTGCTGAACCCAAACTTCTCCATAGTTTTCCAGAGGAAGCTGTGTCAAAAGCCTTTTCCTGATTCAATGAAATGAGACCAGCATTTATACCCAATGAACTGGAAACCTCCAAAACATCTCAAATTGGGTAGACATAGTCTACCATGGAACTGCCGGGCACACAGTAGGTCTGATCCCGGTGGATGACCTGCTCCATAGCTTCCCTCAGCCTGGTAGCCAAAGCCTTAGACAGAACCTTGTAATCCGTGCAGAGCAGTGACACAGGGCGCCAGTTCTTGATGTCCTGCAGATTGCCTTTTTTAGGCAGGAGGGCAACGACAGCCCTCCAGCAGGACAGTAGCATAGAGCCCGAGGCCAGACTTTCATTGAACACTTCTAGCACATCACGTGCTAGAATGGCCCAGAAGGCTTTATAGAATTCCACTGTCAGGCCGTCAATGCCTGTCGTACCCCTTCATGCTCTGCAGGGCAGTGTGGAGTTCCTCCAACTCTAGCGGCCGGTCGAGCTGTGAGTTTATCTCCGTAGAGACCTGAGGTAGCTCTGCACAGAACTCCTCTAACAGTGGCTGGTTTTCTTTGTATTCACTGCTGTACAAATATGAATAAAGACTCATAACTCGCCTTCTGATCTCTGCGGGCTCTGTCGGCTCCTGCCCTGTGTCAGACAGCAGGGAGTGGATCACGTTGGTCTGTCCATGCTTCCTCTCAAGGCCGAAGAAGAAGCTAGAGGGAGCATCCATCTCTGTGATGTTTTGCACCGTGGATCGGGCCAGTGCACCCTGTCCTTTAGTATCCAAAAGGTTGGCTAAAGCCATTCTTTTGTACTTGAGGATTTCAATATACATCTGATTTCCCGTGGAAGCGCTTGTCTCTAACTCCACGATCTCAGCCTCCAGGTCTTTCATAGACCGGCAGGTTTCACATGTGACGTTCAGAGTATACTGTTGGCACAGGAGTTTTATCTCCATTTTGCCATAGCCCCACCACTGCCTAAGAGAAGTAAAATCAGCTTTTCCAAGTTTTAAATTGCTCCAAAAATAACTTAAAACCTCTCTAAAGCCTCTGTCTAAAGCTAAAGTTGAATTAAAATGCCAGTATGCCCTCCTAGGTAAAATGTGTCTTATCACAACGTGACATAGAACCAAAGAATGATCAGTAAAAACAGCTTGCATTATATTACAGTCCCTAAAAACATTGAAATAGTGTTTAAAACAGTACAAGCGATCCAGCATGGCTGAAGACACCCTATCTTCTGTCAGGTAGGACCAAGTGTACTGTCGGCAGTCTGGATGCATCCTCCTCCACACATCCACCAGGCCATGAGAAGAGACCAGCTGTTTCAGAGTGTGTTGGGATGCTGTGTGAGGCTCTGCATGATTACAGTCTAAAACCTAATCCTCAGTACAGTTAAAATCCCCACCCAAGAATAAAAAATCCTCCGAGCCACAGCAATCCACTCTAGCTTGTATTTTTTCTAGAAAGCTCTTCCTCTCTGCACCGTTTGTTGGAGCATAAATATTCTTAAAAACCAGAGTGCGGTGCTCAAAATGTGCCTTTGCAAAAAGACACCTCCCCTTTACGACATGCTCGACCTCCAGAGATGTTGGTTTAAAAGTTCTAGAGAACAGGAAGCCCACTCCACCACTCAGTGTGGTGTTATAGCTCAGGACCACCTGTCCTTCCCACTCTTTCATCCAGTCAACCTCATTTCTTCGTTTCTTGTAAAAGCAGAACAATAGTTTTCCTCCTTGCTGTGTCAAAAACCAGTGCCCTTTTCATTTCTTCTCTGGCTCCATTTATGTTTAACGTCCCCACTCTAAAATAATCCATGATTAGGGAAAAGTTAAAAGAACCTTAAAATAAATAAATAGGAAATATAATAAAACAGTCAGCCTCATCAAAATTAAAAACTCAGTTGTTCACGGACTTTATTCATTTGCTTTTTGAGTCGGTATACTTCTTGGTCACTGATTTCTGACGTGGCTCTGTTTTTAATAATTTGTTTCACCGAATTATAAAAAATCAACTTGTCAGGAAAAAAATGTTCTAGATTCAGACCTTTCATGCCTTTAGTTTGCTGTAAGAACATTTTAAACATTTTTCCGGGTACAAAACGTGCCGTTAACTGGCAGTAACTGGAGTGAGATAGCTCGCTGCAATCAGACGTACAATCATCACTGTCACTACTGTCTTGAATACTCAGTGTGACCTCAAGCCAACCAGCTTTACATCCAGCAGAAACAGTCAATACATTTTTGCGCTTACTGCGCCGCCTACCAGGAACAGGAGTCCATTCAGACGCATGGTCGTCTGTGACAACTTCAGCACCTGTCTGGTTTCCTGCCTCAACATTCTCATTTTTATCACCAGTTTCCCTCCTATCCTCACCCACTGCACCTGTCACTACCCTAGTCTCACCCAGTGTACCTTTCTCACCCAGTTCACCTACCACCTCCATAATCTCACTCCGTTCACTCACTACCTCTCCAATCTCACACTGTTCACCTGTCAGCTCACCATTCTCACCCACCACAACCATCAACTCACCCAACTCACTGGACACCACCCCACTCTCACCAATCACTCCACCTGCTCTAACCCTAACCTCACCTGCTTTACCCCTAACCTCACCTGCTCTCTCAGCTATCCTGCCACCATCCTCATTTATCCCACCTTCACTCTCCCCCCTCACCTCAACGTTATTACTGGTTATCACTGCTCCTACCTGTACCTGACTCTCAGGTGCCCTCCTCGGAGCGTCTCCCCGCTCCGTGTCCCGAGACTCCTTGTCAGAGACGTGTAGCCACCATACGCCATGACGGCGTCTGAGTGGCCGCCAACCAGCCCACGCCTGGTCAGCAAAAAACACACACAAAAACTGACAATAAACGACACTAAACACTCAAGACAAACCCAATTAAGAATACTCAAAGAATAAAAACATAAAGACAAAACGCATAGATAGAAAAAAAGCGCTGAAACACATTCAGCAGTTTTCCACTCTCTTCATGCACTCCTCCCAGAAGAAGAAGAAGAAGATGTGAACAGTTCTCAGTAGCACATTGACCAAGCACAGTTCCACCATGAGTGAGCAGATTAACATATGCAAGAAGTGTAAATGTCGAGCAGGCAAATTGTCAATTCACATGTACTTTAACAAGCAACGCATCCCAGATAGGCACACACTGACACATTTGTGTCCTAGTGCAACATGCATGAGCATACTCACACACACACACACACACACACACACACACACACACACACACACACACACACACACACACACACACACACACACACACACACACACCACACACACACACACACACGCACACACACACACAAACCACTTCCATAGCATTCAACTCTTTTTGTTTTCCTTTTTGTCAAATTTAATTACTGACAACATCACTAAAGGAATTTCCACATGAACCAATTACCACTCAAATCCCGTGTGTCTGTGTGTGTGTGTGTGTGTGTGTGTGCGTGTGTGTATGTGTGTGTGACAGAGTAAGAGAGTGCACGAATCAGAGAGGGTGTTTGAAGAGGATTTAGGGTGTGTGTTTATGTGTGTGTTAGCACAGATACAAACCAGATTAGGAATTGATCTCTGACTCATTTAATGAACCAGTTGTAGACTTTGACACGCACTTCCACGGTCCCAGAAGCATGCACACAGACAAACACACCATGCAAATAAATCTCTGACCTTGAAAAGGTGCGATATGTTTGTGCTTGAAATATCTTTCTCAGTATACTAATAACAAGTTTATGTCATGGCCATGGTACACTAACTTTATTAAAAACATAATTCTGTGCAACTAGTTGTAATTAATATTTTGATGATTGAAAAGTGTTCATTCTAAAGCTTGGACCCAGTTACATTCATCCACATTATTAGTTGGTATCTTTTGTTTTGTTAAGTCGCATGGGTTAAAATGGGTGTGGTGTTAACAGTTTGTGCTTGTAGGTGAATCTGTGCTTAAAGGAAGTGCTCCATCATAGTTTAAGGTAAGCAGACATCAATCAAATTAATGCTTGTTTCAATGCATACAAACTGCTTTTAAAAACAGACAAGGACAGCTTTTTTTTAAGGAGGAAAGCTTATGCTGTCACGGTTGTTGAATAAAAGTTTAGGATGACAAGTAAGGAGAGAAAAGACTCTTGATGACATGATGGACACCAGGAAGTCATAACAACTGAATTGATCATTTGTTTGTATTTTTTTGTGTTGAAACACAAGAACACCCATGCTGTGCTCAATTGATCGTATTACAGTTTTTTTCAGTCGCTAGCAAGCGCTTACCCATACTTCAAATACTTTTTCCAAACTCTTAACACAAACTCATACCTACAAAACACAACTGACCAAATGGTTAATTTTCTTCTCAAAAATACATTTTGTTAAGTAAAAATCCAAGGCAATGCACCTGGGATAGAACCGCTTGGTATGCCGGATCCACCCTTGGCAATGATCTGTGTGTCAATGGGGTGGCAATGACTCAGCGGTAGAGTGGGGCGTCCAATGTTCCAAGAAATGGCAGTTCGAGTCCCGCTCCCACCCAAAAATACCTGGAGTGTGAGCTGACAGTGGGAAGTGGCAGTTGACTTTTGGAGCACTGCCGAGGCGCCCTTGAGCAAGGCGCCGTCACCCTTACAAGTTGCTCATTTGGGCGCACCATATAGGAGCTGCCCGCCACTATACCTCCCCCTGCATGCGTACAGGCAACCTATGTGTGTTTATTTCTTCAGGGCCTGTACACACTAATATATGCACATGTGAATTACTAACACTAGAGTGTGCCACTAATTTCCCTTTCTGGATTGAGTATATAAAATTTTAAAAAATTAAAACAAAATTTTCAATTGTTTGTTTATCACCTGCGGTATATTGTTTTTGAACTGATATCATTGCAGAAGCAGAGGTTTTTATACTGCATTTAAGGTTTGGAATATTGTTGTTGCTATTGTGGAATGTTGTGTGTTAACATTTGTAAATAATAAAAAAACAATCCATAATTTTGTTGGGAGGTATAGCTTGTCTGTTAAGAAAATGAAAGCATTGTGGTAATATGTTCACTGACAGCATATTGAGTGAAAGCAACATGAAATGCGTGAATCGTATGGTCACAAAAGACCGATGCTGTGCTAATTGTGTGTAGACTTTTGAAAATGTGACTGCTGTTTGGACAAACGTTTGTTAGTGACTGAAAAAAAACAATTTTTGAAACAGCTCCTCTTTTCAAATTTTGCTGGTTTTTTACATTTAATGCACTTAAAGAAAAAAATAGTATCTTAATCAGCACAGGTGTCATGTTGAATGTTACTGAAGACAATAATTGATCAGCAGTTGTTTTTTTTTCTTTTGATAAAGTATTAATGACACACTACACCACTTACAAAAGAAAATCTAAAGCAGCACTTAGACAGACAGCCATGTAATGATAGCTTTACATGTTCTTGTGCACCTACATCTTTTCCCATAGCCACAGCTCTTTGCAGTAAATTGATATTTACATGTTCAATGATATGGAACTGTTCCGTCTGTTGTAGGAAGTATTGATTGTGCACTTTCTCCTAATCATTCTGAGTCTCATCAATATGAACATACATCAAAGCCACAAAGACTATTCCTGCATATTTATTGCTTTCTGTAAATACATTGATTGCTTGTGCTTTGTTACAGTGCAGTGTTTTTACGTTCTTTATGCATGAATAAAAATAATAATAGTAATCTTGAGTGTTTGGCTCTGTACAGAGTGCAATTTGTTGGGGGTAATGGAGGGGGTCATTCCCCCCTCTGGTTTTTACATTTCTACCTCTGCAGAGCTGGCAGTTACTGCATCACAAGTTGGTACCAAGATCCATGAAGACAAACCAAGATCCTTAAGATAAATACAACAAGCAAGGACCCAGTCACGCCTAATGGGAGCGAGGTAGAAAGCTTCACATATTTGGGCAGCCTCATTAACAGACAGGGTTGCACAGACACAGATGTCAGAGCAAGAATCGTCTCAGTGAGGGCAGCATGCTTGCAGCTTAAGAACATCTGGAACTCCAAAGTGGTGTCAAATCACACAAAGATCAGGATGTTCACCTGCAACTTCAAGTCAGTACTTCTGTATGGAGCGGAGACATGGAGAACTATGAAGTCCACCATCAAGAAAGTGCAGGCCTTCATCAACAGCTGTCTGAGAAAGATCCTCCAGATAGACTGGCCTGACACCATCAGCAACGCAGACCAGTGGCAGTAAACCAACCAGCTGCCAGCTGATGAGGAGATCTGGCACATAAGATGGATATGGATTGGGCAGACTCTGAGGAGGCCAACCAATAACATAACGAGGCAGGCACTGAAGTGTAATGCACAAGGGACATTCAAGATGTTTGTGAATGTCCCCATGCACATAAATACATTGTGCGTTTGTTCCATACTCAGACATTTGCAGAGATGTGAACTACAAAACACTTCAGCTGATGCAGCAAAAGGAAAGCCAAAAAGGCACCATGGAGTTCAACATCAGAGCAAACTGTTCACTGTTATACACTGCTCAAAAAAATTAAAGCACTTTTTAAGAGTATGGGAACCTGTCAGTCAAACTTGTGGGATATTAATCTGGTCTATTAAGTAGCAGAGGGGGTTGTTAGTTTTAGCTGCTTTGTTGTTAATGTAATCAACAACAGGTGCATTAGAGGGGCAACAATGAGATGGCCCCCAGAACATGAATGGTTTTCCAGGTTGAGGCCACTGATACTTTGATCCCTCCTCATCTCTTTTGGCTGATTTTTTACCGACTGACTTTCCACTGCTGTCGTTTTTCATTTGGCTTGGCTCAACATCTCTGTTGATAGCATGGTGTGGTACCTTGCGGCTACATAGGTAGCCCAACTCCGCCAGGATGGCAAATCAATACATGCCATTGCAAGAAGGTTTGCTGTGACTCCCAGCAGTTTCAAGAGCATGGAAGAGATTCCAGGAGACAGATAGTTACTCCAGGAGAGCTGGACAGGGCTGTAGAACGTCCTTAAACACTCATCAGGATTGGTATCTTCTCCTTTGTGAAAGAAGGAACAGGATGAGCACTGCCAGAGCCCTACAAAATGACCTCCAGCAGGCCACAGGTGTGAATTTTTCTGACCAAACAATCAGAAACAGGCTCCATGAGGTCGGCCTGAAGGCCTGACGTCCTTTAGTTGTCTCTCTGCTCACCGCCCAGCATCGCAGAACTTGATTGGCATTTACCATAGACCACCACAATTGGCAACTACGCCATTGGTGCCCTGTGCTCTTCACCAATGAGAGCACGTTCAACCTCAGCACATGCAACAGACATGAAAGGGTTTGGATATGTTGTGGAGAATGTTATGCTGCCTGCAGTATCATTCAGCATGACTGGTTTGGTGATGGGTCAGTGATGGTCTGCGGAGGCATATCCCTGGAAGGACTCACAGACCTCTACAGGTTAGATAATGGCACCCTGGCTGCTATTAAATATTGGGATGAAAACCTTGGACCCACTGTCAGAACCTACGCTCGTGCAGTGGGACATGAGTTCTTCCTGGTCCACGACAATACCTGACCTCACGTGGCTAGAGTATAAAAGCAGTTCCTGGAGGATGAAGGAATTAATGCCACTGACTGGACCCCAGTTCACCTGACCTAAACCCAATAGAACACCTCTGGTACATAATGTTTAGATCCATCCAGTGCTGCCAGGTTGCTCCTCAGACTTTCCAGGAGCTAAGTGATGCCATGGTCCAGATCTGGGAGGAGATCCCCCAGGACACCATCCGTCATCTCCTTAGGAGCATGCCCCAACATTGTCAGGCATGCGTACAAGCACGTGGGGGCCACACAAACTACTGAGAATCAGTTTGAGCTGCTACAATGACATTTTGGCCAAATTGTCCAGTCTGCTGCATTATTTTTTCACTTACATTTTGGGGTGTCTTTGATTTCCCTGCTCTATAGGGTGATCATTTTCATTTCTATCAAATTACGTAGCATCATTTTAGATATGTAGATAGATAGATAGATAGATAGATAGATAGATAGATAGATAGATAGATAGATAGATAGATAGATAGATAGATAGATAGATAGATAGATACTTTATTAATCCCGGAGGAAATTGTATACTGTATATCCACTGCTCAGGCATTACATAAAAAATAATACTGGATAAACACCAGGAGAAAAAGAAACACTGACATCACAGGACATACCGCAAGACATACACTACACTAACAGACACAAGCAGCACTAACAGGACTTATATACTAAACTATAACTAAAATATAAACACTATAAAATTAAAATATAAACAGTATAGAATTAAATTAAATTTAATTTAATTAAATCCATTCAACCCCGTGCTGACCTCGCCACCCCCCCCCCCCTCCCGCTCCTCCTGAGAGAGTCATTTTACCCCCTGATGGCACGGGGCACAAAGGAGGACCTCAGCCTCTTTGTGGAGGCACTGTGTGACAGCAGTCTGCCGCTGAAGGTGCTTCTCTGCTAGGAGAAGGTGGTGTGTAGGGGGTGCCTGGTGTTGTTCATGATAGCCTTAACTTTAGACATGGTCCTGCTCTCCAGAAGCGTATCCACAGAGTCCAGGCTCAGACCAACCACTGAGCCCGCTCTGCGGATGAGTCTGTTCAGACGGTTCATATCTCTTTTCCTGCCCCCCCCACCCCCACCCCAACACACAATGGCGTATGACAGCACACTGGAGACTAGGGACTGATAGAACATGAGAAGGAGCTCAGGCCAGATGTTGAAGGAGGCCAGCCTCCTCAGGAAGTACATCCTGCTCTGCCCCTTCTTGTACACACAGTTCGAGTTGAGTGACCAGTCCAGTCTTCTGTCTAGCTGCAGTCCCAGGTACTTATAGTTTTCTACCACCTCCACCTCACTGCCCTTGATGATCACTGGCTGTGGAGAGGGAGGTGCCCACCGGAAATCCAGCACCATCTCCTTTGTCTTGGAGACATTGAGCTGGAGCTGGTTCTGTTGGCACCACTCTACGAAGTCAGCCACCAATGTCCTGTACCCCCCCCCCCCCCTCATCACCCTCCCGGATACATGCCACTATTGCGGTGTCATCGGAGTACTTCTGTATGTGGCATGTATCCGAGTTGTGCTTGAAGTCTGATGTGTAGAGGGTGTAGAGAAAAGGGGGAGAGAACGGTCTCCTGTGGCACCCCCGTGCTGCTGGTCACCATAGAAGACAAACAGTCCCCCATACGGACGTACTGGGGTCTGTCCGTTAGGTAGTCCGTAATCCAGCTCACGAGGTAGGGGTCCACAGCCATGGAGGTCAGTTGATCCTGCAGGAGCCGGGGCTGGATGTCAGAGAGGCCATTTTGTTGCTAATATATCACTTACTTATTATCAGGAAGTATATTCAGGATAATTTTTTCATTGTTTAGATCTCATTTGTTTTCAAAGATTCCTTTAATTATTTTGATTATTTAAATATTATTTCTACCAATATTTTCACTATCTCTCCTCTGGACATGTCCAAACAACCTCAATCTGGCCTCTCTGACTTAATCTCTAAAACCTCTAACATGTGCTGTCCCTCTGATGTACTCATTCCTGATTCTATCCATCCTGGTCACTCCCAGAGAGAACCTCAGCATCTTCATCTCTGCTAACATACTTCTCTGTCTCTCCAGACTTCCTCATACAGTAATGTAGTTCGTCTTTGGGCACCCTGTAATAATGTTTCTCCAGATCTATAAAAACACAATGCAGCTCCCTCTGGCCTTCTCTGTACTTCTCTATCGATATCGTCAAAGCAAATACTGCATCTGTAGTACTATTTTTTGGCAGGAAACCATACTGTTGCTCATAAATGCTCACTTCTGCCCTTAGTCTAGCTTCAACTACTCTTTCCCATAACTTCATTGTATGGTTCATCAGCTTTATTCCTCATTAGTTGTCACAACTCTGTACATCTCTCTTGTTCTTAAAAATGGGCACCTCCTGACCACCCAGAGCCTGTCTTAACTCCTTCCTAAAAGTCATGCAACACTGTTCCTTTTTCAGCTTCCACCATTTTGTCCTCTGCTCTGCCTTTGCCCTCTTCATCTTCCGTCCTACACACCACCATCCTATGCTGTTTGGCTACACTGTCACCTAACATTACTTTGTGGTCACTGATCTTCTTAAGGTTACACCGTCTACACAAGATGTAGTCTGCATGTGTGGTCCTACCTCCACTGTTATAGGTCACCCTATATTCCTGCCTCTTCTGGGAGAAAGTATTCACTAGAGACTATAAAACTCCAATTCAAGTTTTATATCAGCAATTACATTTATTGTTCTGGAACAAGGTGCAGAATTCCTATCAGATATTTTAATCAGCATCTAAATCTCTAAAGGATCAAATGCCTCACAACCATTAAACATACACATACTTGAATACAAGTTTGAATGAATGATGAGGGGCTTAATATACATGATTCAACTAAACAAAATGAAGAGGTGGTAACACACAAAAAAAAAATTGGGAAAGAGGATCCATTCTAGGTGCTTAGGGTCATTTGGGAGCCCATAAAAAAGAAAGATAAAGAGGATTAAAGGCAATGCTCTCACACACACACACACACACACACACACACACACACACACACACACACACACACACACACACACACACAAAATCTATCCATCGCTTCTTACTTCTACTTGCTATTCTGATTTATATAGGCAAAAATGTATCTATGATTTTGACAAACTGAGTTGCTACACAGAAAATAACTGAAAAAGAAGAAAAAAAATTAAAAGTTTTGTCAAGTATAACAATTCTTGTTCATGCATACTCCGTAGTTGATAATTTCCTATTGCACAGACTTCATTAATGCACTTTGTGTTTACTCGTTCTATATATACAGTAGTTCCTTTACTATTGTGATCAAAAGCGTTGAATCTCAATTCTGAGGCTCTTCGGTAAATATTCATTCATAGACTTAAGAATATTCATTTTCTGACTCAGTTCGATAAAAAAACTGTTCTCTAAATAGTTTTAAAATAAACAATAAATATAGCAACTTGTGATCAATCCATATCAATTTTAGACTTAAAATAATGTAGCGATTTAAGCCCCACCCATTTCCAGTCAAACCACACCCACTTCCGGTTTAAGTCCCGCCCATTCCGAGTACAGATACAGATAATCTAGTTGGTTGAACAGATGCTCCCATTTTTCATGAGATGGACTTAAAGATCTATAATTAATTCCAGGTACACAATATTACTATTTCTCTCAAACACTGTTCACAAATCTGTCTAAATGTGTGATAGTGACCACTTCTGCTTTGCTGAGATAATCCATCCCACCTCACAGGTGTGTCACATCAAAATGCTGATCTGACATCATGATTAGTTTACTGGTGTACCTTATACTGCCCCCAATAAAGGGAAATGTGCAGTTTTGTCTCACAGCAAAATGCTACAGATGCCACAAGCATTGAGGGAGCGTGCAATTGGCATGCTAACAGCAGGAATGTCAACCAGATCTATTGCTTGCGCATTGAATGTTCATTTCTCCACCACAAGCCATCTCCAAAGGCGTTTCAGAGAATATGGCAGTACATCCAACCAGCCTCACAACCGCAGACCACATGTAACCACACCCGCCCAGGACCTCCACATCCAGCAGGTTCACCTCCAAGATCGTCTGAGACCAACCTCTCAGACAGCTGCTGAAACAATTGGTTTGTATAACCAAACAATTTCTGCACAAACTGTCAGAAACCGTCTCAGGGAAGCTCAACTGTATGCTCGTTGTCCTCATTGGGGTCTTAACTTGACTCCAGATTGTCGCCGAAACAGACTTGAGTAGGCAAATGCTCACATTCGATGGCGTCCGGCACGTTGGAGAGGTGTTCTCTTCACGGATGAATCTCGGTTTACATTGTTCAGGGCAGATTGCAGACAGAGTGTGTGGCTTCGTGTGGGTGAGCGCTTTGCTGATGTCAATGTTGTGGATCGAGTGGCCCATGGTGGTGGCGGGGTTATGGTATGGGCAGGCATCTGTTATGGATGAAGAACACAGGTGCATTTTATTGATGGCATTTTGAATTCACAGAGATACCGTGATGAGATCCTGAGGCCCATTGTTGCGCCATACATCCATGAACATCACCTTATGTTTCAGCAAGATAATGCACAAATCATGTTGCAAGGATCTGTACACAATTCTTGGTAGCTGAAAATGTCCCATTTCTTGCATGGCCAGCATACTCACCGGACATGTCACCCATTAAGCATGTTTGGGATGTCCTTGACCGGCGTATACGTCAGCGTGTACCAGTTCTCACTAATATCCAGCCACTTTGCACAGCCATTGAAGAGGATAGGACCAACATTCCACAGGCCACAGTTGACAATCTGATAAACTCTATGCGAAGAATATGTGTTGCACTGCATGAGTCAAATAATGGTCACACCAGATACTGACTGGTTCTGAGTCCAGTCAGACCCCAGACCCTCAATAACGCAAAAAAACCCTGCACATTTCAGGGTGGCCTTTTATTGTGGGCAGTATAAGGTACGCCTGTGCACTTATGATGATGTCAGATCAGCATATTGATGTGGCACACCTGTGAGGTGGGATGGATTATCTCAGCAAAGCATAAATGCTCACTATCACACATTTAGACAGATTTGTGAACAATGTTCAAGAGAAATGGTAATATTGTGTATTTGGAATGAATTATAGATCTTTAAGTCCATCTCATGAAAAATGGGAGCAAAAACAAAAGTGTTGCTTTTATATTTGTGTTGAGTGTGTATACAGGAAGACCTCGGTTTCCGACCACAATTTGTTCCGGAAGGCTGTTCGAATACAGATTTCTTCGAATTCCAAATACAGTACTTTCCGCACTATGAGGCGTGCCTAAAAGCCTATAATTTTCTCATAAACGTGTAGCACGCCTTATAATCCGGTTCGTCTTGTCATGTTATGTGTTCGTTGTAGGAAGCACAGGCTCTGCTACGATGAGTTTACTGTCACTGTAGGCTTTATTGACCCCCTGTCCACATACACCGGTGCTAGCTCTCCATCTGGTTCCTGCTCCTGGACGATACCGTCTACTTCAAGAGGGGTGAGCAGGCTAAACCATTATGTGTATTTTGAATACATCACATCTCCCCTTTTGAGTAAAACAATAAACTATTTTACTGTTTTCTCCCAATGCCGTTATAAGCATGAATAACTGCAAAACATAACCCAGAATATCTGCTGGTTATCCTTAACTGAAGATACACATTCAAATACAATCATTTTTTGTTTCAAACACAAACCCAGGTAACAATTGTTTTTTTCTTTTTAAACAATCAAACAAACTTTCACAAGTCGAGTCTTATGGGCTTCACTGTCGGTCTCCCAAACCTTGTTCTGGGGACAGTGGGATTTGGACTGGCCCTAGGTGTTGAAGCATTTTGGGGTGACACAGGAGTACTAACAGCAGCACATATTGGAGGATTCTCCATTGTATTGCCACTGTTTTCAGGTGCACCCATAGGGATGAGGTGGTGGCGGTTCCTGCGAACAGTCCCATGAGGCACATCGACCACATAAGATCGAGGTGTTGCATGCGTGCCAACCACATTCCTGTGACCCTAGAATCGGTTACCCACACCTCTTGTCAAAGTGCGAGCTTGCTGAGAACATGCGCCCGATGGCGTCTGTCAAAGTGTCTCTGTTCATCCATTCACAACTCCTTCTCCTTCGCACAGACAGTCACACTGGGCAGGAGAGACGGTTTTAGTAGTGATGAAAGAATTGGGACAATGGTCCTCAGTTGACGACTCATCAGCAGCTCTGCTGGGCTGAAGCCGTTCCTGATTGGAGTTGTTCGATATGCCAGTAAGGCGAGGTAGGGATCTTTAACTTTTTTGAGGATATTCTTAACAGTCTGCACTGCACTCTCAGCTTCTCCGTTGCTTTGTGGGTACTTTGGGCTACTGGTGACGTATTGGAAACCATATGTCGCAGCGAAGGTTGTGAGGCCACGTGATGCGAACTGTGGTCCGTTATCCGTCACCAGGACCTCTGGAATTCCATGACGGGCAAACATAGACTTGAGATGGCCAGTAATGTGGGCAGACTTTGTGAGGGAGAGGTTTGCCACTTCCACGTACCTGGAGTAGTAATCTATGACCAGTAAGTACATTTCTCCTTTCAAGGTAAACAAGTCTGCCCCTAGCTTCTGCCAATGTTGCTCTGGAAGGTCTGTAGGCATGAGTGGTTCAGTGTGATTAGTGCGCTTAATGCACGTTCTACAGTTCTGAACCATTTCGTTGAACTGTTGACTTAGGCCAGGCCACCAGACGCTTTGTCTAGCACGCTCCTAGCACTTCACCACTCCCTGGTGACTCTCGTGCAACTTAGCTAGGACGTTTTTCGTCATGACTGACGGAATGACTAGTCACGTTCCTTTTAACAGGAGACCATAATGGACATTAAAAAAGGCAGTTTCCGCCCAATACAGCTTAAGGAGACCAGTACAGGAGCTGTTCTCTCACCAACCATCTTGACACATCTTCATGATAGCTGAACACACACTGTAAGCCTTGAGATTCTCCCTCAGAGTGTCCATATAGGTGGCGCTAACTGGAAGATTGTCCATGATGCTGTCTATATAAATTTGTACTGTCCATGAGCTTGTTGCTTCAACACGTAGCGGCACACGTGACAGAGTATCGGCTGTCAACAGGCTCTTTCCTGTAACATGAAATATCGTGTATGAGTATCCCATGATTCTCATCCGGAAACACTTTATGCGAGGGGGCACGATTTCCAAGACTTGGGGCCCCAGGAGGCTCAGCAGAGGCTTGTGATCAGTCTCTAGCTCAAAGTGCTGTCCAATGAGAAAGTCTCTGAAGCGTACACATGCCAACGAGAGAGCAAGGGCCTCCTTCTCAACCTGTGCATATCTCTGTTCGACGTTTGAGATGGAATGAGAAGCGTAGGCTGCAGGTCTCCATACGTCATTCCATTTTTGCAGCAGCACTGCACCTAACCGAAAGGAAGACGCATCCGCTGACACTTTCATCTGTTTGTTTGGGTCGTACAGAGCCAACACAGGAGTGGATGAGAGCTCCTCTTTCAGCCTATTGAAGGCTCTGACTTGGTCGGCTTCCCAGAACCAGTGGTTTTTCTTAGAGAGAAGGTCTCTCAGGGGTTTATCTTTCTCTGCTAGCTGTGGCACAAACTTTCCTAGCTGGTTGACCATGCCTAGGAAGCTGCGTAGCTCACTGACATTGTTCGGTACGGACATCTCTCTGACTGCAGACGTTTTCGCTGGGTCTGATTTCACACCTTTATCTGAGATAATGTGTCCAAGGAACTTCACATCTTGTTTAGAAATCTCACATTTCTCGGCATTGAGTGTTATACCGGCACTCTCCATCTTTTGCAGAACAGCGAGAAGGCGAGAATCGTTTTGTTCTTGTGTGGAATCCCATATGAGGAGGTCGTCCATATGGCACACGACTGCTTCCAGGCCTTCTGTGACCTGTGTGAGCTTTCTGTTCTGGAAATGTTTGGGTGCTGAGGCTATCCTTAACGGAAGTCAGTTGAAGTAGAACCTTCGGAACGGCGTGATGAAGGTAGACAGCTTTGCGGACTCCTCAGCCAATGGAATTTGCCGGAACCCCATATTAGTGTCGAGCTTGCTTAAGACCATGGCTCCAGCTAGTGAGCCCAGGGTCTGCTCAACAGACGGAAGGATGTACTTCTCTCTGTGCACTGACTCATTCAACTTTGTGAGGTCAACACATATACGTGGATCAGCATTCTTCTTAGGCACCACCACCATGCCTGAGCACCAATCAGTGGGCTCCTCCACTCTGCTGATGACTCCGATCTTCTCCATGCACTCTAGCTCTTTTTTTTACTTTGGGCATTAAAGGCAGGGGAATCCGTCGTGGAGTCTTAAGTGAGTATGGCGTTGCATCAGGCTTTAACTTGATTGCGTAAGGCTGCTCTATCTTTCCTAGACCGGTGCACAACTTTGGGTAGCTGTCTTTCAGAGTTTGTATGTTAATGGCGTCCAAACGAGCTACTAAGCCCAACTTTACACTGGCTGACCTAGCCAGCAGGGCTGTGTGTAATTTCCTGATTACGAACACTTCCTCCACTGTGCTCTTCTCTCCCCTCTGCAGCACAATATCTGTGCCCCCCAACACATTTAGCGGAGCACCACCTGGTCCCAGCAGGGGTTTGGTCGCTTTTCACAGGGAGGGTTTCTTACTCGCATTCACTGCGTTGAACACATAGTCTGGAATAACAGTCATGTCAGCACCTGTGTCAATTTTAAATTTGACTGTTCTGTTTTTTAGCACTAGCCCTAGGAATAGGCTACTGTTGTCCGAGTCTTTCTGGAACTCATTCACAGTTGTAGATGAGAGGCACACGCACTGATAGTGTCCTCTTTTCCCACATCCTCGACCCGTGACATCATTTGCAGGGCACTGACTTGGTGGGTGTGATTGGCTTTTGCCACATTTGCGACACTGCTTTGGTTTCTCTGAATTAATGTGTTTGCCCCTCTCTTTCTGGGCTCTTGGGTTAGGCTTTTTCTGATACTGCTGCTTGCCTTTGTATGCAACTCTACCAACAGAGCAGGCTTCTGGAGCACATGCAATACCGCAAAGATTTGACTGCTGGCATTTAATTTCTTCGCCTTGCCATGTTAATTGCCTTGTACAACGTGAGATCGTTGTCCATCTGCGTTCAGACAATTTTATATCGTCCAACGACGATTCTCTCTCTTATTAATTAATTGCGCAGGGCACCATACTTGCAACGTTCTGTCAATGTATACAAAGCAGTCACAAACGAATCCACACTTTCATTTCCTTCTTGCTTCCTTATGTTAAAGCGAGCTCTGTCATATATCACATTCTTGGAAACAACGATAAAACGTGTGGAAAGTGTCTCTTGCCAGGTCGTGTTGCATCTGACGCATGTACGACACATTCAGTCCTTTCAAGACATCATCCGCCCCGTTGCCCATACAGTACATGAGAGTGTTTACTTGATTCTGTTCGGATGATGCGCGAAGATTGCTGGCTTGCCAAAAGCGCTCGAACCTCCTAATCCACCTTTCCCACTCTTGTGGTTTGCTGAAGTCAAACTGCTCCGGTGGCTGAATGCTGAATGTCGCATCCGGTCCTGGAACAGCTGCATGTCGTATTTCCAACGCTGAACCGCTGTGGTGGCTGGTACACTCGTCTCTTCGCTTCCCGTTAGCATCATGTTCGCGTCTATCTTTAACTTACTTGAAAGTCTTCTGAATCCGTAAACTTAACTCTAACGCTCACTCGTAGTCTTCTGACACCATGTCGTGTTATGTGTTTGTTGTAGGAAGCACAGACTCTGCTATGATGAGGTTACTGTCACTGTAGGCTTTATTGAACCACCTATCCACATACATCGGTGCTAGCTCTCTCTCCATCTGGTTCCCGCTCCTGGACGATACCATCTACTTCAGGAGGGGTGAGCATGCTAAACCATTATGTGTATTTCAAATACACCACAAGTCTAATATATGGATTAATATTCATATTAATATTGGCTAAAAACATGATCACTGAAAAAAAGCCAGCAGTCTGGCCGGCAGTCATGCCGCACAACGCCACCAGGGGCACCCTCACAAAGCACTCGGGCCTACGCCCCCTAACAACGGTAGTCAAGGGGCGTCACCAAAGTGCCGCTCTCATTGACCTGCTGTCTGATGGCAGAGCAGCCTGCGGAGACCACTGGTGCCTGGCTTCGATTCCATATCAAAACATATGGAAATTTCAACAATTATATTAAAAAAGTTTGAGTGACTGACTTTTCTCAGTATTTCCTAACTAGTGTGGCACTGAAAATAACCCACTTTAAACTTAATTGGTCTAAAAAATGCTATTGTCGAGTGTCGGTGCTGTGGTCTGGAATCTATTGATGGTCCATTATGTTAGTCTGCGGAAACACACAGAGAAACTGGCATAAAGGTGAATGAAAGACCCTCGAAGCTGAACTTCCAGCCTTTTCTGAAATTTGAAGAGCTGAGTCACTGCTAGACAAAGGTGTCTGGTGTGCTGCAATTGATTTGCAAATGTAGTTGATACCTGAAACAACACATTAGGGGGGAACGCATTTCGGCTTGTGTATTCTTGTCTGGCAGCGACATGTGAGATTCACGGCGGTGAGACACCGACGTTAAAGTCAGTTCTATGAGTAAAACAGTGTCGCATTTGCCAGTAAATTAGCAGCCTGACATTAAAAACTGGTTAAAAATTGTTTTGGATACACAGTGCAGCAGCAAAATGCTGCAACTCACCTTTGACTGGATTACCAATCGACTGAAACAATATTTAATTAATAAACGAAGGAGAACGTCGGAGCTTAAATATCTGCTTCGAACTTCAGATCCGCCCTGCTCGAACTGAGTGGTCCACTCTTAATGAATTTAACCAGTTTTAATGTCGAGATTTTTAATATGCCATATTTTGCCAGACAAAGTGGTAAATACGTCACTTTGTCTGGCTCCTACAACTGACTTTTATGTCGGTACCTCACCTCTGTGAACCTCACCACACGTCACTGAGAGCTATAGAAATAAAATCTAGTTTGACTATGTTTTTGTAGAATTTTGTACTACTGTGTTTTGTAGTATTTTTATCAGTAAATCTCAGCAGCTAAGGGAAAAACCCATGCGTGTTGACTTCTTTCTAAGGCCCCGTCCACACGATGCCGGAACTTTTTTAAAACGCAACTTTTTTGTAGGTGTGGATGGAGATTTTTTTGAAAACGCTGTCGTGTGGACGCGAATAGTTTTCGATGCATTTTTAAAAAGTTGTGTTTTCAAAAAAAACCGTCATCGTGTGGACGGGGCCTAAGACGGCAAAGTGACCAAGTGATAAGATTTCCTTGATGAGGCTCAGAATGGCTTCATTGACATACCAATAGCTGTTCACAGTTGATTAAAGGTACTCACAGTCATGGATGCTCTAGCCAGTGGATGGATAGCGCAACTACAACCACTAGTTTTTTAAATAGATTTCAAATGTTTTATTATATGCGCATTATAATCCGGTGCACCTTATATATGAAATAAATTATAAAATAAACAAGTCATTAAAAGTGCACATTATAATCCAGCGCGCCTTATAATGCAGAAAATACTGTACATTTTTCCCATTACAAATAAAGTAAATGATGTTAATCCATTCCAACACGCTAGAAAACTACCTTTTTTCAACATAATATGTTATTTCATGTCATTTATATATCAAATTGTATAGTAATGAAACATATTAAAGAAATGTAAAAGAAAGAAGCAAACATGACAAAGAAAGAAAAAGAAAACCCATTGACTTAATCAGGTTAGCTTAAGGTACGAGTTACCGTCGTCTTTTGGACCAAAGTTTACGGTACCATAACTCTTACCATAGGCAATGGAATGCAAAATTAAGTGAAAAATTATTGAATACAGTAAACTAAACTAAAAAGCACGTTACCGTCAAGTTTTCTCTCGACTTCCCACCTTTTCTCATGCTTGGCGGTGAGAAATAATAATAATAATGGATTATATTTATATAGCACTTTTCTTGACACTAAAAGAGGCTTTACATTGTATCCATTATTCATTCACTCCTCATTCATACTTGGTGATGGTGGACTACCTGTGTAGCCACAGCTGCTCTGGGGCAGACTGACGGAGGCGTCGCTGCCAATCTCCATCTATGGTCCCTCCGACCACCACCAGAACAATCACACACATTCACAGACCAATGAAAGCAAGGAGGGTAAAGTGTCTTGCCCAAGGACACAACGACAAATGACTCGGTTGGAGTGGGAATTGAACCACAGATGTTAAATCATTGGACGACCCGCGATACCGCTGAGCCATGGTTGCCCCAAAAAGGCGTTTGTTTCGCGTTCGACTTCCAAATTTTGTTCAATTTCTAAGACAAAAAAAATCAGAATTTTTTTGGTGGAATGCCGATTTGTTTGATGTCTAAACTGAGAGTGGGAGGTGTTAGCTTACATCCGTAGCACTGCACCCTCGTTCTTTCAGGGTAATGTGTTGCAGGAATCACAAGCGATTAACGAATTCTGCGATAGAGCAACAAACTGTTTATCTTATTATTTTACGGTAATTTAAACGTTTATGACCCTCCCATTACTGATGTTAAATCACCTTCTATCTGTATTACCTTTTCACACACTCTTATTGACTGTTTAAAGCACTTTTGTGTCCCATGTAAGTCCGAGACTTACCGAGCCAAGCTCACTTCTGGATGCCATCAGCCAATAGAATGTGCGTATGGTATCACGTGCGTGCCTAGCAAAAATCTGCAATGAGGTGCGGTTGCGAGCGTTGATGTGCGAATGCGCGAGGGCACACTGTATTTATATACTATAGATATATATGCACATACATAGAGTATAAATGTACTGTATATACCCAGACAGAATACATATTCCAGCAAATATCAAATATTACATATGCCACAACAGTTACTGAGAAATTGAAATGGCAGCACGATAAAAGGTGTGTGCTTGTGTGTGTGCTTGTGTGTGTGCGTGTGTGTGCGTGCTTGCATGTGTGCATCTGTATGTGCATGCTTGTGTGTGTCTTGTCTGTGCACATATTACATTTAATTATACTTGTTACACTGCTGATTTTCATGTCACACTTATCCTTTCCCCTCCATAAAGTATACCAACCTCAATCAATAACTAATTAGCTGCTAATTCCCATCTTAAAATACAGAGCAATATACCCAAATATCCCTGTATTGATAACTTAAGTAAGGTGTTACCATGTACTACATCTCCAAACACTGTTTATGTGCATGCATTTGCTGTAATTCAGGGTAATTATTTAATGGAGATCAAAAGGCCAAGAAAGCAGTTTAACCCAAGAAAAGACCTTCAGCCCACCAACAGTCTAACCTTTCAAACCATAAGCATGCAAAACTCTTGACTGATTGAACAGAGATGCAGGAGGACACATCATGAGACATGAGACACATTCAAATCTGGCCACTTGATGGGACAAAAACACCAGAGAAGCAGAGGCCAAGAGTGTAAATGGCCTAATCTTCAAAGGGAGGAGGTGTCCTCCCGGCTTCAAAAGAATAAGACAGGACAGATCCAATCAGGGTTGAGACTGAGGCCCCGTCCACACGATGACAGATTTTTTTGTAAAATGCAACTTTTTAAAAACTCATCGAAAAAGATTTGCGTCCACACGACAGCGTTTTCAAAAAAATCTCCGTCCACACGTAAACGCATCAGTGGGTTTTCGAAGACAGCTATAAACATGCCAAACCATGTGGTGGCAGTATTGAGTCAAATTTTATCCAATAGGAATCCTCCGAATTTTGTTGTCACAACATATAAATATGACGTCACAGAGGTTTTCGTCACAGGCAAGACGTCAGCGTTTTTAAAAAGTTGCGGATACACCGTCCACATGACAACGCAGACCTAACGTTTTTAATAAAAATCCACCTAGGCCAGCGTTTTCAAAAAGTTGCGTTTTCGTTCCAGATATCTGCGATGTCGTGTGGATGGAAGGTATAAACGCAACAAAAAAGTTGCGTTTTCAAAAGGTATCGTGTGGACGGGGCCTGAGCAGTACTGGATGGAGTTATAGGAGGACCATCACACAACATCAATGCCAAGTAGTGAATGGGCATGCCAAGTCCCATCAAGATCCACACCTACTGAATGGAGATGCTAAAAGTATTCCTTATATTGACTGTTGAACGCAATTCACAGTTTGACATCATGTATGTCAGGAGTTAACTAGACAATCAACTCCAATCAATCCACTCATGGGTTGACCTCACCACTCGCCATACCAAGGACATTAGGTTGTCAATCTGTTCTGAAAAGTGAGGCTTCATGTTGGAAAGAGAGGTGATCACAAGTGAAGGAATAGAGTTAGCAGTTGGCCTATGGCAGACATTACCCAAATCTGCCTAGCTATCCCACAGGTCAAAGTGAGCCATGTTGAGGACAACAAGCACTCAGGATGCGTGTCCACATGCTGCAAGGTTAAAAATTGAACAACTTACTGCCAACCATTTCCTAGTTTGTCTGGAGACCCAAAATTGTACTCGCTAATATACTTATGCTGTACCTTATTTTTTTAAAGATGTAATCACTGCCAAAAACATGTGTATAACATTTTTGTGGCTTTGAAATGCACAAATTATATTTAACAAATGATTGTTTTCAGGCCACAGATTTTACTCAATTCTAATATTTATTTCAAGATTCTACTCATCTTTCAATAACACATCATCGAATGAACTTGCAGATGTAGATACACTGCTAAGTTTTGCCCCTCATTGCTCAATTAAATATGAGGCCATTAATATGTTGTTTGAAACTTGTTAGTCCATTTTGAGGTTACAGGAAAAGTAGAAGAGCCCAGATGTCCTTTTAACCGTAGTGGGCCCTGCATTTCACACCTAGGCCTTCAGTGATTTTTTCTTAGTTAAATTTGAATAAATAATAGTGCTGTCAGGTGATTAAAAAAATAATCCAATTAATTACAGGATTTCTAATTAATTAATCTAATTAACCTCATTTTAATCTCATACCTGCTAAAGACCCCAAATAAAGACTTTGAATTCTAGGACGTTACAAAATTGTAGTGCATGACTAATCAATAGAATGCACCAAGAAGAGAAGATTTTAAATCCACATTTTTATTGGTTAAGTGTCATCCCTCCGCTCCCTTGTAACTACAAATGAGTGGAAGCTATGGGGGGGAAGTTGGATGGGGGGGGGCACTGGGGGTAAGGGTATGTGGTGGGGGTGTGGGTAGAGGCCACTTTGCGGCTGCGGAGGGGGTAGGGAGAAGTGAAGTCTCGCAGTTCCACATTAGCATCCGGTGTAGCATCGGTCAGCCATGTCTCCGTTAGCATGAGCATGCTGCACTAACGGTAGATCCACTGGCTCTCTAGAACGGCCAGCTCGTCGATCTTGTTCGGCAGTGAGTTGACATTGCCCATGATCACGGAGGGGAGCGATGGTTTGAATTGTCTCCGGTTGTCTGCCCGCCTAGCATTTAGCTTAGCCCCAGCCTTGCAGTCACGGTAGCGCCTCTTCAGCTCAGCAGGTATGTCGTGTCTTTGTCCGTGCGCCGTGTTTCTAAGGACCAGTAACTGCTCTGTAGAATGAGTAAGAGGGATGGTGCTCGGAGGTACGGCTGTCATATCCATTGGATATATATAAGAAAGTAACAAAAGTAGAAAAAGTAGTAAAAACTGACAAAAAAAAAATACAAGCAAAAGAAGAAACTGTGCTGCGGGGTGGCTGCCATCACCTACAGCGCTCAGGGGCAGTATATATGTGTGTGTGTGTGTGTGTGTGTGTGTGTGTGTGTGTGTGTGTGTGTGTGTGTGTGGGTAATATATATGTATATAAATATAAATTCCACAACTTCATACCAAACATATGAGAGCAAATGTATTAGTTTTATAAACCGAAAGCATCCAACGTAGTCAAAAATCAACGTGGTGACGAAACGACTATGTGTTGACAAATCATGGATTGCGCTGGGCGGGCATTGCAAAGCTGTAGATGGATGTTAGCAGGCTAACTGGAGAAAGAAAGCTAACTAATCATGAGATTGGTAAAGGCACCTGTCAAAAGAGCAAGTGGAAAATATTTTTTTGAAGAAGTGTATTAGCTGATTACATGAACAGAACTGTATGTAGTTACTTATGACACTCTAAAATTATGTTAACTGGGAGGTCCATGTATAGTTAGTGATGGGCAGCTGAAGCCCCATGAAGCATTGAAACTTTTCATCCCAGTCAGTTCACTGTGGTTCGAAGCTTCATGAGGCTTCATTTGCTCTAGTACGACATCTACTGGATGCTAAAATATCAGTTGGCATGAGTTTGAAGTGTGTGGCTTTAAAAAAAAAAATGTTTATTGTATTAACTGTATTAATCCCCAAAGGGAAATTAAGACTCCACCCTACACACAGGTTAGTAGTTACATGCATCTATATAGTGGGCCTATTTCACGAAGGCAGGGTTAACCTACCCTGAGGTAAACCTGTGGTTCTGGGTTGCTTTACCCTGAACTTGGAAAAACCAGGGATTTTGGTTTCACAAAAGCGGTTCAGGGTTAGTTTGTCTAACCCAGAGTAAATTGACCCGCAGTTTAACCGACACAACAGCTTGAAAAAAAGCCATCATCAATGGAGCCCCGATTCATCGATTCACCATGATTACGGATGAGACGCGCACCGCAACGCTTTACGGAAGTCAGAGTACAGATTTTAATTTATGAATAGAAAGACTTTGAGGACATTTTCAGAAGAAAGAGAACAGTGTTGCAGCTGCAAAGAAGAGCGACATGTCGTGGGAGTGAATTGCTGCTCAAGTTGCGTAAGTTCTAAGTCCGTTGCACTCACGGTAAAAATACGGAAGTAAACGACTTCAAGAATAGTTTATTAATTTATTTTATTTAGGTGCGATCCAGTGGGGGGAGAAGGGCACGTCAGCAGCTGAGAATGAAAATAAAAACATCATTCACACAGGTCAGACTTCATCATCTCGTTATGGAGCCTCCTCATCCTCATTATGTTTGATATTGTACAGTAAGTATTAAGGGGACGTCTGACTGTTCAGTTGTGTCATGGCCAACATAACGCTCTTTTGGCGCACATAAATGTGCTCTCATCTATATCAGGTTCTGTTAAATAATGAAATATATTAAAACGTTTTATTGTTGTTTAGATAAAACAGTAAATCGGCATATGTACGGTACAAAAACAGTTGAGAAGGATATTCACACCATTGCATACACCTATATTATCTAAGAACTGAAATCAAGAGCTGACATGTAGCTCGTTTGATACAGTAATAGCCAAAACTGCTTTAGTTCATACAACAGTGGCCGTGGCATTGTACTGCTTTTAAGGTATTTCAAGTTTTATTTTCTGTCTGTTTTAGTCACATGATACACACAGGAGTTAATACTGATTAAAAAAAAGAAAGAAATTAACAAGAAATTGAAGATAACAAAGGTGGGCTAATATTTTATGTTACTGATTGTTCTCTTCCCATTGCTTCACATTCTGGTGGAATGCAGAGTGTGACATTTATCCACTACTTAAGTATTAACAGATTCTCATCCCTTTTTAAAAAGAACTGATAAAGAGAACTGTCCGACAGGATATGACAGGACATCTGAACGCGATACAAAAAAAATTGAAATCTCTAAATTAATGCGGAAACTCAATCAAGGGGTTCCTCGTCAAACAGACATGCTATGTTTACCTCTGAAATACGGAGTTATTTATTAAACCTTACTTTGGTCAAACTCCCCGTCTCACAGAACCAGGAAATTACGCCGCATGAGCGGCGGTAAAAGGGGGCGAGTCAGAGGAAACCCTGGGTTTGTGGAATGAAACCTGCTTCCGACCAGGTTATGTTCAGAGAGTCTGTTACTGCGGTAACAAACCTAGAGGTTCACCTTACCTCGCGTCATGAAACAGGTCAGGGTTACAGCTCTAACTCTGGGTTAAGTTACCTCCCTTTGTGAAAATGAAAGTCCTGGTTTTCCCTGATTTCAGGGTTAACTCACCCTGGTTTTCCACTAAACCTGCTTTTTGAACGGCCCCACATCACGAAGCGGGGCTAACGACCCCCGAGTACAACCTGTGGTTCTGGGTTGCTTTACCCTGAACTTGGAAACCCAGGGTTTTCGGTTTCAAAGGCGCTTCTCGGGGTTAGTTTTTGTAACCCAGGGTAAGTTGACCCGCAGTTTAACAGGCGCAATACCACTTTAAAAAGCCATCATCAATGCAGCTCAGATTCGACGAGTCACCATGACGACGGACGAGACGCGCTCCGCGTTACTTTACGCAGTTGAAGTGCAGATTGTAATCTGTGTATGAAGATTTAGAGGACATGTTATGAAAAGATGAACAGCGTTGCAGCTGTACAGAAGAGAGAGATGACTTGACACTGCTGCTCAAGTCGATGCGTACGTCTAAACGTAGTCCGTTGGACTCACGGTAAAATTGCGGAGGTAAACGGCTTGAATAGTAGTTTATTAAATTATTTTCTTAGATGCAATCCAGCGGAGGAGAAGCGCACTTGCCAACAGCTGAGAACAAAGTTTAAAAACATCGTTCACACAGGTCAGACTTCTGCATCATCTCGTTAGGGATCCTCCTGTTCCTCATTATAACATAATGACATTATACAGTAAATAATAAGTGGACTTTCGGCTTTTCAGTTGTTTTATCGCCAACAGAATGTTCTTGTTACACACATAAATGTGCTCTCATCTATAGGCATTCTATGTTTAATTCTCGGTGTCTTTTAGTCAAATAATACGTAATTGATAAAAAGAAAAATACATTAACAGGAAATTGAAGATAAGAAATGTGCTCAAATATTTTCTGTTACCGATTGTTCCTATTGCTTAACATCTTTGTGCAATACAGAGTGACATTTAGCCTCCACTGAAGGATCAACACTTTCTCATCAAGAAAGAAAGTCCAGAGCAAGCTGGACAGTCCGACACATCCAGTGTACAGATAGACGCTCAGTGAACACCAGCGGTTCTGTTCTGTGGCATTCATTTGCAACTGTATGTTTTGATGTCCTCCTCATGTGTTTCCAGCTGTTTTTTAGAGAAGTTTATCCAATTCGCTTTCTATGAAATACAGACCACAGATAAAAAATGGTTTCTTTGGACCTCCAGATTAGGAGGGCAGATTTGAACATACAAATACAAAGTTAGAGGTGGGTGTTGTTCACAAGTGAATCATGTTGAATATTAGAATGTTCACCACTAAAATGATCTAAGAAATAACTTTGTATTTGTAAGTAATAAAGATGACCAAATTAAATGTATATTGTATGTTTTTATTGCCCACTGTGGTGATGGTGAGTTACACAGACTCTGAAATGATTCTGGCAGATGGAGTCACTGCTCTGTCACCCTGGATAGCTGGCGGGTGGACAGGGTCATCATCGGGGTGTTAAGTTTGTGGGGTAGGGTGCCGTTTCCTGTGATAGCGGCAATACTACTACGAAGAACAGAACTGCATCATAGGTCCTCTCAGGAATCAGCCTGAGGTGTCATGGACACTGGAAACAGCCTTTCAGCAGCCTATGGTCATCTCTACCAGGGCTCTCGTCCTGCAGTGAATCCATTTGAAGTTCTGTTGGAGGCCTGGGTTAGTAAGGGGTCAGCAGCCTCGGTTGGGCATGGGTAACCCCTGTCCCCCAGAAAACAACCATCAGACTCCTGCGATGGAAAGTAGATTCATTAAAGTGGATTAAACAATGGAGACAAGTTAATTATTGTGCTAATCTTTATTTACTGCATTTGTCTGTTGCTCAGGTGAGACTCATCATACACCTGTGAGTCAGGAACCGATCAGGACCACTCCATCTCCACATCAATATGCTATGCTTGCTCTGGGGGGTTCTGTTGGGTGTCTGTCTGTTAAAGCTCTTTGAAATGTCTGCTGAAGTGATTAGGCGCTATATAAATAAAGGTGGAAAATGTAGTTTGCTGGATCACATATGATCTGGACAGATGTTAGTTTATCTATGATGCTGTCTTTAACGTGTAGAAACAGTAGTCAATGTACTTGTACCTGCATATATTTGCTGTGAATGGACATCCTCTTCACATCATCACCTTCATTATGTGAGGGAGCCTTGATGGAAATGTGGGTACCATCTATGGCAGCAAATTACATTTGGACATCCAAAAGACATTAATGTCTGGGATTGCAGCACAATATCATTAAGAGAACAGACTTTCAAATTAATCAGATTTCTACATCATTCACCTGCCATCCTGTGGACCTCCTTGATGATTCTGATGGTTTTCTCTCCAGGGAAATAGAAAAACTGGGGTAAAAGTTTAAAGGCGAGGCGCACTGAGCATGTCCTACATTATATAGGAAAATTACCGTTTGCAAATAAGAAATGAAAAACTGAACGGAGCGCTACACGCAGCGCTGCTGCAGATGTGACGATGGATGTGTGTGTGTGCTTACCGATCAGTATGATCAGTACCGATCATAAAGAGAATATGACGGGACATCTGAACGCGATACAAACATATTTAATTCTCTGTGAATTAATGCGGAAACTCCATCAAGCGGGTCCACGTCAAACGGACATGACATGTTCGCCTCTAAAATACCTCTAAAATACAGAGTTATTTATTAAACCTTACTTCGGTAAAACTCTCCGTCTCACAGAACCAGGAAATGAAGCCGCGCGAGCGGCAGTGAAAGGGGGCGGAGTCAAAAGAAACCCTGGGTTTGTGGAATAAAACCTGCTCCCGACCACGTTATGTTCAGAGAGTCTGTTACTGCGGTAAAAAACCCAGAGGTTCACTTTACCTTGCTACGTGAAACAGGCCAGGGTTACTGCTTTAACTCTGGGTTAAGTTACCCCCCTTTGTGAAACCGAGAACCCCGATTTCAGGGTTAACTTGCTCTGGGTTTCCACTGCACCTGCTTTGTGACACAGCCCCTCCTCCAGACCAGGCTAGCTTCAGAGTCTGTTACTGTGGTAACAAACCTAGAGGTTTACCTCGTGACACAGGCTAGGTTTACTCCTCTGACTCTGGGTTAAGTTGCCTCCCTTTGTGACACCGAAAGCCCTGGTTTTCCCTGATTTCAGGGTTAACTTACCAAGGTTTTCCACTAAACCGGCTTTGTGAAACGGACCCAGTGTGTACAGGCCCGTAGCACACACACACAAGGGGCCTGTGGGCATGCAGGTGAGGGGGAGGTAGAGTGGCGGGCAGCTCCTTCGTGGTGCACCTCCAATGAGCAACTTGTAAAGGGGATGGCGCTTTGCTTAAGGGTGCCTCGGCAGTGCTCCAGAGGTGACACCTCCCACTATCAGCTCATACTACGGGTGTTTTGGGGCGGGAGCTGGAATCGAACCGCCGATCTCAGAACATTGGACGACCCACTCTACCGCCTGCTTTTACCACTGAGCCAGTGAATAAAACTGTCAGTGTGTATGTGTGTGTGTTTGTAAAAAAAATCAATTAAACCTAATAATTCCTGTGGGGAAATTACTTTTTAACTCCAAATGCTTGCACACGTATACAGTGCACACAGACACACATACACACACACACTGGCAGTATGGAAAATGATCATTTAGACATGACGAAAATGAAAATACAGTAAACATGTACAGTGAGGGGAGAGTGATTGGGGTTGAGGTATGGACTTTGATTATGCTTTTGTAACGTTGAGGTATAGCCCGTGATTATGCTTTGGTCATATCATTTGGCTTTTTTATTTAAAAACAACATTTTTGTCCACTGTGGCAGGTCTAAGGTGATTTCTTTTTTTGGACAATATTTCCCCTGCTTTAGAAAACACTCACCTTATATCGATGTCAAAACTCGCGGCACAAACCAAACCACTAACTGAATCAGGCCATGTCCACACGTAGCCGCGTAAGTACGTTGATCAACAGGTTTATAAGGATAACAACTCAGAGAACAGGACCGGGACGTGTGGAAATTCACCCAGTTCCTCCTGAAGGACGACCTCCATCAGAGTTCTCCCACCTGCAGGGAGCACATCCCACTCTGACCCAGAACTGGCATCGGTGTCTTTGGCGAGGAATGTGAATTAACGGATGATGAATGAGTGAATGAAAAAATATATAAACTTCATGACTATAGGTGGGGAGATATATGTATATTACTTTAATCATAAATGTTTAAATAAACAGAGGGTTGCGTCAGGAAGGGCATCCGGCGTAAAACTTTTGCCAAATCAAAGATGCGAATCAAACCTATGACTTCCATACCGGATCGGTCGAGGCCCGGGTTAACAACGACCGCCATCGGCGCTGTTGACCTACAGGGCGCCGGTGGAAATTGGATTACTGTTGGTCGAAGAAGGAGAGGAGGAAAGTGCGTTCGCTCGAAGAAAGAGAAGAGGAACACCAAGAGTATAGGACTAAGAGTAGGGACGTTGAATGTTGGAACTATGACAGGAAAAGGTAGAGAGTTGGTTGACATGATGCAGAGGAGGAAGGTAGACATACTGTGTGTCCAGGAGACCAGGTGGAAAGGTAGCAAGGCTAGAAGTTTAGGAGCAGGGTTCAAGTTGTTCTATCATGGTATAGATGGGAAGAGAAATGGAGTAGGAGTTATCTTGAAGGAGGAGTTTGTTAGGAATGTCCTGGAGGTAAAAAGAGTGTCGGATAGAGTGATGAGTCTGAAGCTAGAAATAGAAGGTGTGATGTTCAATGTTGTTAGTGGGTATGCTCCACAGGTAGGATGTGAGCTGGAGGAGAAGGAGAAATTCTGGTCGGACTTTGATGAAGTGATGCAGAGCTTGCCTAGAAGTGAGAGAGTTGTCATTGGAGCAGACTTCAATGGACATGTTGGTGCAGGAAACAGAGGGGATGAGGATGTGATGGGCAGGTTTGGTATCCAGGAGAGGAACGCAGAAGGACAGATGGTAGTTGACTTTGCAAAAAGGATGGAAATGGCTGTTGTGAATACTTTCTTCCAGAAGAGGCAGGAACATAGAGTGACCTATAAGAGTGGAGGTAGGAGCACACAGGTAGACTACATCTTGTGTAGACGGTGTAACCTGAAGGAGATCAGTGACTGTAAAGTAGTGGTAGGTGAGAGTGTAGCCAAACAGCATAGGATGGTGGTGTGTAGGATGACTCTGGTGGTGAGGAAGATCAAGAGGGCAAAGGCAGAGCAGAAGACGAAATGGTGGAAGCTGAAAAAGGAAGAGTGTTGCATGACTTTTAGGAGGGAGTTAAGACAGGCTCTGGGTGGTCAGGAGGTGCTTCCAGATGACTGGACAACTACAGCTAATGTGATCAGGGAGACAGGTAGGAGAGTACTTGGTGTGTCATCTGGAAGGAAAGTAGATAAGGAGACTTGGTGGTGGAATGAGGAGGTACAGGAGTGCATACAGAGAAAGAGGTTAGCTAAGAAGAAGTGGGACACTGAGAGGACCGAGGAGAGTAGACAGGAGTACAGGGAGATGCAGCGTAAGGTGAAGGTAGAGGTAGCAAAGGCCAAACAAGAAGCTTATGATGACTTGTATGCTAGGTTGGACAGTAAGGAGGGAGAGACTGATCTATACCGGTTGGCAAGACAGAGAGACAGAGATGGGAAGGACGTGCAGCAGGTTAGGGTGATTAAGGATAGGGATGGAAGTCTATTGACAGGTGCCAGTAGTGTGATGGGAAGATGGAAAGAGTACTTTGAAGAGTTGATGAACGTGGAAAATGAGAGAGAACAAAGACTAGAAGAGGTGACTGTTGTGGACCAGGATGTAGCAAAGATTAGTCAGGATGAAGTGAGGAGGGCATTGAAGAGGATGAAGAGTGGAAAGGCAGTTGGTCCTGATGATATACCTGTAGAGGTATGGAAGTGTCTAGGAGAGGTGGCAGTAGAGTTTCTGACTGGGTTGTTCAACAGGATCTTAGATAGTGAGAAGATGCCTGAGGAATGGAGGAGTAGTGTGCTGGTGCCCATTTTTAAGAACAAGGGAGATGTGCAGAGTTGTGGCAACTACAGAGGAATAAAGCTGATGAGCCATACAATGAAGTTATGGGAGAGAGTAGTGGAAGCTAGACTAAGGGCAGAAGTGAACATTTGTGAGCAGCAGTATGGTTTTATGCCAAAAAAGAGTACCACAGATGCAGTATTTGCTCTGAGGATGTTGATAGAGAAGTACAGAGAAGGCCAGAGGGAGCTGCATTGTGTTTTTGTAGATCTAGAGAAAGCTTATGACAGGGTGCCCAGAGAGGAACTGTGGTATTGTATGAGGAAGTCTGGAGTGGCAGAGAAGTATGTTAGAGCAGTGCAGGACATGTATGAGGACTGTAGGACAGTGGTGAGGTGTGCTGTAGGTGTGACAGAGGAGTTCAAGGTGGAGGTGGGACTGCATCAGGGATCAGCTCTGAGCCCCTTCTTGTTCGCTATGGTGATGGACAGGCTGACAGACGAGGTTAGACAGGAATCACCATGGACTATGATGTTTGCAGATGACATTGTGATCTGCGGTGAGAGCAGGGAACAGGTGGAGGAGAAGCTAGAGAGGTGGAGGTTTGTCCTGGAAAGGAGAGGAATGAAGGTTAGCCGCAGTAAGACAGAGTACATGTGTGTGAATGAGAGGGACCCAAGTGGAAGAGTGAGGTTACAGGGAGAAGAGATCAAGAAGGTGGAGGATTTTAAGTACTTAGGGTCAACAGTCCAGAGCAATGGAGAGTGCGGAAAAGAGGTGAAGAAGCGTGTACAGGCAGGATGGTACGGATGGAGGAAAGTGTCAGGTGTGATGTGTGATAGAAGAGTATCAGCTAAAATGAAAGGAAAGGTGTACAAAACTGTGGTGAGACCAGCGATGTTGTTTGGTCTAGAGACAGTGTCACTGAAGAAAAGACAGGAGAAAGAGCTGGAGGTAGCAGAGATGAAGATGCTGAGGTTCTCTCTGGGAGTGACCAGGAAGGATAGGATCAGGAATGAGTACATCAGAGGGACAGCACATGTTAGAGGTTTTGGAGATAAAGTCAGAGAGGCCAGACTGAGATGGTTTGGACATGTCCAGAGGAGAGATAGTGAATATATTGGTAGAAGGATGCTGAGTTTTGAACCGCCAGGCAGGAGACCTAGAGGAAGACCAAAGAGGAGGTTTATGGATGTAATGAGGGAAGACATGAAGATAGTTGGGGTGAGTGAAGAGGATTCAAAGGACAGGGCTAGATGGAGGAAATTGATTCGCTGTGGCGACCCCTGAAGGGAAAAGCCGAAAGGAAAAGAAGAAGACTTTCATCATAAATGTTTTCATAATTTGTGGTTATTTTAGGCCAGCATAGAAGGCCTTACTGGCCCTGACTGCCTACCACTGCCTTTTAACCCTAGTCATGAACCCCCACTTCTTTCTCCAGCATTCCTCTGAGCCCATTTCATGCTGGATGTACAATCTCTCTAGTGTGTTGTGGGTCCAACTGGGGCCGCCTCCCAGATGGATGTGCCAAGAATAGCTCCACAGGAAGGCAACTAGGAACCATTCTGATCAGATGCCACAACAGTTTGATGCCGTTTCTGCTTCCTCCATTGCCTCACTTTTTTGACATATTTTCTCTGCCCTTGTTTCTAATGTTCACCATGTCCTTTGTCCATTTTAAAGTTTAGAAAAAGAGAGAGAGAGAGAGAGAGAGAGAGAGAGAGAGAGAGATTTGACTGATTTTAAATGTCACCTTTATTCATAAAAGTCAGATTACAAAATAATCACGTTGAAACAAAATTTAAAAGACATTCACGTTAAGAGGATTTTAAATAATACTGTGTTTTCTAAACAAAGAAACATCTAACCTTTAAACATTTATCAAACTAAGAAAAAAAAACAGACAAAAGAAAAAAAACACAAAAAAAACAATTATCCGTTCTCCACAATCATCTCTTCTACAATCATGTATTTTACTTTTTTTCTTTAGTTTTTTCAATCTATAAAACACTTTGTCTGTAAAAACTGGGTCACCACTTCTTGTTTTACTTTTCATATAAAAGCTGACACTATCCAGAAACATGTTGAAGTCGGGGGAAAAAAAGTCTACTTTTGCCCTTGAACCTTTTGTGTCTTGTCGGAATTTTTTTATCTTTTGCAAATCATATTTTTCTGTTATGGCCTCTTTCAGACTTGTCATTGTCGTTCTCAGAGCTACTTGTATCAGGAGGTGTCAGGTGTTTCTTTAGCAATTTCCTTTGCTTTATTTATTGTTCTTCTTCTTTTCCTTTCGGCTTTTCCCTTCAGGGGTCGCCACAACGAATCAGTTGCCTCCATCTAACCCCGTCTTCTGCATCCTCTTCTCTCACACCAACTACCTTCATGTCCTCTTTCACTACATCCATAAACCTCCTCTTTGATCTTCCTCTAGGCCTCCTGCCTGGCAGTTCAAAACTCAACATCCTTCTATAAACATATTCACTATCTCTCCTCTGAACATGTCCAAACCATCTCAGTCTGGCCTCTCTGACTTTATCCCCAAAACCTCTAACATGTGCTGTCCCTCTGATGTACTCATTCCTGATCCTATCCTTCCTGGTCACTCCCAAAGAGAACCTCAGCATCTTCATCTCTGCTACCTCCAGCTCTGTCTCCTGTATTTTCCTCAGTGACACTGTCTCTAGACCAAACAACATTGCTGGTCTCACCAGTTTTGTACACCTTTCCTTTCATTTTAGCTGAAACTCTTCTATCACATATCACACCGGACACTTCTCCACCCATACCATTCTGTCTGTACACGCTTCTTCACCTCTTTTCCACACTCCATTGTTCTGGGCTGTTGGCCCTAAGTAGTTAAAATCCTCCACCTTCTTGATCTCTTCTCCCTGTGACCTTACACTTCCACTGGGGTCCCTCTCATTCACACACATGTACTCTGTCTTACTGCGGCTCCCCTTCATTCTTCTCTTTTCCGGGACAGATCTCCGCTTCTCCTCCACCTGTTCCCTGCTCTCACTACAGATCACGATGTCATCTGCAAACATCATAGTCAATGGAGATTCCTGTCTAACCTCGTTTGTCAGCCTGTCCTTCACCATAGCCTGCCCTTAACATGCAAATGCCTTGCGAATCTGCCCGTCTCAGTCGTTTTGGGAGCATAACCGGGCAGTTGCCGTTGCGTGCAATGTTGTGGTTTATACACAGGGTGGAGCACTACTGACTTCCTCCATCGAAGGAACACAGGTAATTTAGCGAAGGTGCCGGTGATGATCAGCAGGTGTGTGTGAACAAGGACACGCAAACAATTTGTTGATCGTCTGCGTGAAAATTATCCCACATAGCCCCCTTTGCCGGCGCAGATCCTTCCTTAACACATGCAGTTCCCCCTTGGCGTCTCACCCGCCTCAGGGAAACGGCCTGGTTGCAGGCAGCGCACCGTCATACAGCGGACTCAATACGGATGCCAGGCGGATCCGCAGAGCAGATTCCCCTACCAAAATAGCACCTGATACCGATGATGATCTCCAACACACCTGATCCTCATTCAAATGATTAGGTGTGTTGGAGCAAGGAGGCGTCTATCTGGGGACGTGCCCCTGTGGCGAAAACCCGTAATTTCTGACGTACAACAGCTCCACGTCGAAGAGGCGTTTATGCTTGACAGTTATAAGGTTTATAAATTTATTATTCATTCACGTTCCTCGCCTAAGATACCGACGCCAGTTCTGTGTCGGACCAGGACATGTAGGGGTTCCGTGATTGATCTGTAAGACATTACGAGCCTGGATGACCGCATTACGTACGCACCTTTCCCCGCCCACAGACGCCGGATGAGGACGCTGCTGAACAAGTAAAAACCGTAAGTAAACGACTCAAATATATCAAATATGTACTTTTGTCTTACTGGCAAAATTATATTCTTCATAGATAGTAAGCATAAGTATGTGACTCTTATTTCAGAACTTCCTGTTGTGAGCGGAAGTAGTTCTGTTGTATGTATATGTAAATGTCATGCGCTTGACCGATCTAATGCAGCATGATTACTGTGCGAGTGTTCAGGTGCAGGCACATGTCCAATAAAGAAAAGATATATACTCCGCTCCATTTATTATTTCTCCTGCGCAAGTCTGATACCGTAACGATAAAGGCCACTTGTTTCGTTGTTTCTGAAATGTTCAATAATGGTAAGTTAGGCTTGCTAATGTTGCAGAACTAGCACCAACGTTCGCTTAAGTGTTTCTCAAACTTATTAAGGTAGCTAGCTTAAGTTAACTTTACAATTTTGGACGATCTTTTTGTGTCTAGAAGGTGGGGAGAACTGAGCAATAGCTACATGCCTTGCTCAGTGACTTGAATCCAGTCCTGAAGGACCACAATAGAATAAATTCAGTTTAGGTGTGAGGGGAGCAGTCATATCAGGACGAGTAAAAGACTTGTAGGTGCCATCCATGAGTTTAGACCAATTTGCAGGTGCCTGGATTGTGTGTGTGTTGGTATTGGCTTATGGTGGGAGGAGTGGCACTATGGGTGTGTCTTCAGAAATTGATAATTAATGCCACTCACCTGTGGTCACCGGTTACTTGTAGTGGTTGACTTTTGAACGCCTTTGGATGTACGGTACTGTGAATGCAGTTGACATTTTGGTAATCTGTATTGTCTGTTTTACGGACACTCAAATATGACTAAGTGTCGATCGGTGTGCAGCGATACGATGTTTAGCTCGTGCTGTGGTGGCTGTTTCGTTATTTGGTCATTCACCAGCTGTAACAAGAGATAATTAGAACAACATGTTTTCAGCATTTCCACTGAGTTAAACCAACTACTATCTGGCTATGGATTTAAATTCACTCTTCAAACATGAGATTTTTTGAGTTTTGTCAACAATGCAAATGGGGGCTAATGTCAGGCAGCAAAATGTCACTTGATAAGCCAATGGTTATACACATCTTTTGAAAACATTACAACAGGTGTCTGGGTTCATGGAATTTTTGTATGATTTCAGATGCTGTAAAAGAGACGCGGCTGTGTTGGGACTGAAGACATAATCAGATGTGCAATTTGCTGGTTCAACCTCGCAGCTGACAGGGGGAACTCCAGAGGTGTCCTGGTACTTCAGATGAGGACCCACCAGTTCCAAGTGAAAGCAATGTTGTCATGTTTGGTTTTCATGTCTTCCTATCATAATATTCTTTTGTAATTGATTTCCTATAGAGACATGGCAGTAAAATGCTTTGGATACAATTCATGGTTGCGTGTAATTTTTTCATTCACAGTATTAATAAGGGTAGACTGGTTAAGGGAAGTATTCAAGCTTTTTCAGAACGTTGATGTTGGATATTTCTGTTGCTAGTTATGGCCAAATAAGCCATTTTGAATAAAGGATCTGGGCCAGATGAGCCGCTTCATGAACGGCTCCGGAACGAGTCCGCGCCGTGTCAGCCACTTTATGAACGGATCCGGATTGGCTCCGCGCCCGATCTGGTTTGGGTCTGCAGTCCTTGCCCGCTCCGGGTCCGTCGCTTTGTGCAAGTGGACTCCGTTCTGGGCCCGGTTGACAGATCCGTGGCGGAGCCGGTGGTGGATACGTGGCGGTTCCGGGGCGGAGTCAAAAGGCTATCTTGGCAATGTCATCTGCAAACATCATAGTCCATGGAGATTCCTGTCTAACCTCGTCTGTCAGCCTGTCCACCATAGCGAACAAGAAGGGACTCAGAGCTGATCCCTGATGCAGTCCCACCTCCACCTTGAATTCCTCTGTCACACCTACAGCACTCCTCACCACTGTCTTACAGTCCTCATACATGTCCTGCACCGCTCTAACATACTTCTCTGCCACTCCAGACTTTCTCATACAATACCCCAGTTCCTCTCTGGACACCCTGTCATAAGCTTTCTCCAGATTTACAAAAACATAATGCAGCTCCCTGTGGCCTTCTCTGTACTTCTCTATCAACATCCTCAAAGCATATACTGCATCTGTGGTACTCTTTTTGGCATGAAAACATACTGCTGCTCACAAATGCTCACTTCCGCCCATAGGTTTGATTCTCATGTTTGATTTGGCAAAAGTTTTACGCCGGATGCCATTCCTGACACAACCCTCTGTATTTATCCGGGCTTGGGACTGGCATAGTAAGACACTGGCTTGTGTCCTCTTGCGGCTATATTCATTCTTGTGTAGCCGCAAGAGGACACAAGAATGTGATAGACAAAATATTGTCTGCCACAATATTTTAGAGAGAGAGAGAGATGAACTGCACTACTACTGCATTTGCCACTGCACTGTTTTCTTGTTAGCAGCCAGCCACCAGCTGGCTCTGCAGAGCTGTTAACATTAGAAAACTGAGGCTGTTGATCCGCTTTCACAGAGGTTTAGTATCTGATTCATCCAGCATTGAAGTATGAAGTGTAAAATTGAACACAGTTATAAGCAAACAATCACCTGGATGATTAGCCCCATGTTGTACAAATGACAAGCTGATCAGGAGGAATTAAATGGCTGGAGTACCCAACTGTATGACATTTGTGTCTCACATAATCAGGTAACACTGAAAGGAACTGTAGCACTATCACAGAAGCTTCCTGGCTTTCTGACTCTGTTATGCCTGTTATCATAAAAGAATGAGTTGGACTCAATTTAGGAAAAACAATATTAGGATGAACAGGTCTCTTCTTCACCAATTAGTTATCTTGTATGAATTCTATGGCAGCTTTTTAGTATTTCTTGTACAAAACTAGTCAAATGTCATTATACAACTATTAAATTGTTTTTATCTGCCCACCTATATATTTGAATAATCTCACTTGAAAAGTCAAATGCTGTCTATCACCAATTCCATCCACTACCTGTCAATCAAGCGCCCAACCAATCACAGCGCCCAACTAACCACAGCACTTCTGCCTGAAGGAATCACGTGAACAATATGGCGTCAGGCAACTGCTATGTTAGGAGCAGGAATAACTATACATGGACTTCCCAGTTAACATAATTTTACACTGTCATAACTGTTCCAACAATTTTCATGTATTTGAGCAGAGTCCAAACAGCAGGAATGATACAGAAAATGGCAACAAATTCTGAGTGAAACTAGCTGGCTAGCACGAACAGTCTGCCCAGCTATGGTTTCCGTTTGGAATGGGACAATTGATGTACTATCGAAAAGAAATTGCTTTAAGGTGATAAACCTGCGGCTTAAACACTAGACAGACAGACAGACCGACAGACAGATAGATAGACAGTTGGCTAGATAGAGCATGAAAATGAAATGAAAATAGAAGTATCCTATGTACACACACACACACACACACGCACACACACGCACACGCACACACACACACACACACACACACACTCACACACACGTGGGCCATAATAGGGCCATGCAAACAGACATATTGGGGCCAGTGTTGACTTATATCCCTATGCTAATAAGAAGACTAATTCACACAGGGCTGGAGAACTTTCTAGGAAAAATATTAAAAAAAAATCAGTGCTACCCTCCTACAAACTCATATGCACACAAATACAAATCTACGCTTGGCAAACCTTCCTGGCTTTTAATCCTACAGAAATGCAAAAAAAAAAAGAGGAACTTTGAACAGAACAGAAAGTATAGAGTTGAAAGGCCTGCACAAAAAATAATCTGGTTCACGTTGAAAAATAATAGCAGCCATAATGTGATATCTTATAGTCAGAATGTGTGGGTAAGCAAGATTTGACCAGGCAGGGTAGGTCGGCCTGATGTAGGCCACCAATTATTTTTTATAGGTAGCCATTCTGATCTTCTTAAACTGTGCATCTGTAAATTTTCTCCTGAATGATGTGACAGACAGACGACAGGTTTGAAAAATGCTGACAGGTATGAACAAAAAGCATGTTTAGGCAATGTTTAAATTTTATTTTCTTTAATCATTCCTTTCCCCTTTCCAAAAGGTTTTAGCTGAAAGAAAACCAAATGAAACCCTCTACTACTTTCCCCACATGAAAGTGACAAAATGTTTGCTGTGTATGCAAACTGTAAATGCTCATATCAGGAGAAACAAAACATGTAAAAAATATATAACTTTTCTGCCTGTCTTCTGCTATGGAAGAATGTCACTATTTGTTTAAAAAAACCTTTAAAAACCATTAAGATTTGTCCATGCGAGTATTCAATTTATTGATTAGTATTGAAACATAGTAATCCCTCTCTTATACACGCTTCAAGATGCATGGCTTCCCTTCATTGCAAATTTTTAGTTGGTAGTCACGTGATCCGCGCTGCATTCCGGGACTCATGGAACGCAGCACACTTCTTATTAAAGAAACAATTTTCTTTAATACAGAAGTGCTTTAATACAGATAAAAGGTGGTTTAATAAAAGTGTGGGGAGAGTCTGTAAACGTTTAAATTATCGTAAATAATAAATAGTTTGTCGCTATATCGCAGAATATAGTTTTTTACAAGTGGTCCTGGAATGCATTAACTGCGAGTAACAAGGGATTACTGTACTGTATTTATTAGTAGTTATTCTGTTAGAGAGGGAATAGAAACACTTATTTTGTTGTTGAGTGCTGGCTGATTTATAGTTTGCTCAGTCTTCCATTCATTATACACAAAAAAAAATCTCAAAGTGCTTGCAGTCCTACCAACATTCAGACCCTCATAGAAATGCTTTCACATTTTTCTTTCATCAAACGCCTTCTCTTTTTCTTTTTGCATGTGTCCCTTATCTTTGTCTGCTCCATCTTTAAATTCCATTAACACATATATCACTATATCTCCTCCTTCATCTCTCTCTCTCTCTCTCTCTCTCTCTCTCTCTCTCTCTCTGTTAACTGAACATTTTTATTGTAGAGGAAGGCTGAGTGCCAATGTCCATTAGAGAACATTTACCTCCCCTTTCCTAAATTCAAAATGACAGGCCCAACGACAAGCTGCTAACTTGTGTACAAGTGTGTGTGTGTGTGTGTGTGTGTGTGTGTGTGTGTGTGTGTGTGTGTTTACTTTCAGCTTGTCTCCATGAGCTGTCTATTATCTCTGCCAAATCATAACAGTACTGTATATGGGGGCTATAGGCTGTTAATGTATATGTTTGTCCGCGTGTGTGTTTGTGCTTGTGCCTAAATTACTGTCATATGATACTATCTGCAGAAATGACTAGCCTGGTGTGTGCTTTCTTAAATGATGGACAGGTGGGAAGTCTAATCCCATCAGAGTTGGTTAGACTGTCCCTCAGGGCCCGCCCGTCTACCAAGGGGGCCCTGATTGGATGATTTGATTCTTAAAGTCGGATGGATTGGGTTGCCCAAAGCAAGGAACACATGGAGTGGGTAGAGAGGGAAGGAGGAAAAATGTGAAACAGAGAAAAAGATTGGAAGATGAAATCTGAGAATAGAAAGATGGATTGCATTGCAGAAAGAAAATATACATCTGAGAGAGACTAATAAGGAAAATCAGAGACAGTAAAAGATAGATGAAAGACAGAGCAAAGTATCTGTAAATTCAGACAAATCACTTAGCTGGAAGGGAGATAAATCTGGATTTAAACAAATGACTCAGCAAAGGGATATCCTCGGTAGATGAGGTGAGTGGGACGGTGAATTTTGGTAGGTCTGGAGGTACAGTATCTAGGAAGGTATATGGAGCCAAGTATAGAAGGTTTGTAATCAGTTAAAATCTCATTACATGGTCTGAGTATTAGTTTACACAGGTACACAGACCAAGAAAAGGCTTGCAGAAGTTTTCTTTCCTTTCCTGGTTTGTTTTTCCATTCTTTCACTAGGTTTTATGTTGTGAAAGTACACACAGTTATAGTATAAGTCAAAGGTAAAATGCAACAACAGTACACTGTGTCCCAAATTATTAAAAGTATGATCCAGACCTTATCCCTCCAGATCCAGTCTAATTGTTTCATGTACCAGCACCACTTAAAAGTGGATTTTTGCAGTAAATCCCGAACAGCCATGAAGTTACAATCTGTGAAGCCCCAGGTTTGCCATATGATCTTATCCTGTTTTATTAACCAGTATCATGTTAGTCAGCAGGATCTTCGCTGGTGATTTAGCAGTGGATATTTAATACACAAGTGTACATAGCTTGAGTCAGATGTCTGTTTTAGACCAATGATGCTACTAATCAGAATCAGAATCTTTATTTGCCACGCTGACACACATTTGCACATAAGACAGTGCAAAATACCCCTCTGAAGGTCCAAGTTAGCCCGTTGGATAAATATAAGAAAAAAAGAAAAAGTGAATATGTAAAATATATACAGTATCTGAACAGCAATTCTTATGTACAATGTGAGTGACAGATTAAAGTGTGTTAGTGTTGAGTCTGTTGTACTTGCACAATATTTCACTAAATCCCCGTTTGTTTGTGGTGACATTTGTTTGTGGGCGTCGTGATGTCGTGAGGGTGATTACAGAGCACCACTGGAGTTCAGCTGTGTAACAGCCTCAGGAAAGAAGCTGTTTTTGAGCCTGGTGGTCTCCTGCCTGAGGGGAGGGGTTGGAAAAGACCCTCCCCTCCCGCCCTGTACATCGGAGGAGCAGCTTTTGAAGTGGTCTCCAGCTACAGTTACTTGGGTGTACAGTTACGGTGAACAGGAGGGGGCTGAGCATGCAGCTCTTTTGGGAGCCGTTGCTGAGGGTGATGGGGGAGGAGATGGTGTTGTGTATCCTGACAGTCTGTGATCTGTCTACCAGGAAGTCCAGGAACCCAGTTCCCTGTGGTTGCAGACAGTCCCAGCTCTGACAGCTTCTACACCAGGGTTTGTGGGATGATGGTGTTGAAATCCCGGAAGAGCAGGCGGATGTATGAGTCACTGCTCTCCAGATGGGTGAGGGATGTGTGGATCACAGAGGTGATGGCGTTGTCAGTGGAGCGGTTCCTCCTGTAGGCATATCGGTGGGGGTCCACCGTTATGTCTATGGAGTCCTTGATGTGTGCCATGACCAGCTTCTCAAAGCACTTTATGACTATCGGAGTGAGGGTCACAGGCAGATAATCATTCAGGTCCTTTCTTGGGGACTGGGATGATGGTGGTGGACTTGAGGTGTCTGTTAACACCTCTGCCTGCTGGTGGGCACAGTCCTTCAGCACTCTCCCTTGGACGCCGTCGGGGCCTGCAGCCTTGCGAGGGTTAATCCTTTGCGGGATCCACCTTATGTCCTCTGTGGTCACACTGAGGGGCACGGGGCAGTATAGTTTGGCATAACAGTAACTATTAACATTTAACACTCGGTGAACCAGGATTCTGCAACTACTAGAACTACCATAGGCAGTCATTTTGACTGCTAGGGATTATCATCAATATATAGGTAGGACATCTCATTATCATCAAAAATAGGTGAAAACACATCAGGACACTAAATTGAAATTATGATGATTGAATGTTTTATTTATTTGACACAACATAGCTTCTTTGCAATGACACATCCAAATTCAAACTGTAAAATACAAATGTATCTCTGAAAAAAACAAACAAAAAACAAAACAAATGTATCCTGCTTCAAAATAGACTGCTGTCATCATTAGACCTTAACAAAGAAAATTATTAACTATATGAACATAAAATAATGCTGTGACGGCTGCCAGCCAGCTGGAGACACTGATGTTAGGATGCCAAGTTGCTTTGTTTACGTTTCACAAACACTCAGTCAACACAGATAACCTGTGTTGGGGGGGGGGGGGGGCTATCACCTCTGATAACTTCTTTACTTCTCTTGAACTTTCCAAGGCACCAAAGGCCCAGGAAACCAGCCTGGTTGGTCCAGTAAATAAGAGTAGATAAGAGTTCCTCCATCTGTAGACGAGCAAAGGGACCTGCACACTAAATAAATCCTGAAATGTGACAGTGCAACCCTAACAGTTTATCAATGCTAACCAAAGATAAATATCTCCATTTTAATCACAATCAACACAGCTGTCAACATCACAAGTGGCCATGAGGCTGAACTGGAGACTATTACGTACAGTACTACAACAGAACCAAGTTTAGAGTAGTTGTGCTTGATCAAATGGTGAGGAAATACCTAGTGAAAGCTGCTACATGAAGATAGCTATTGGTAGTGTTTCACAACATTGACAGTTTCATAATACTTTTGGTGTTTCATAATACTCTTAACCTGGCTGCCATCAATGCTTTGATCTTGTCCAATAAATGCATCAATAAGATGATGTCACAGAGGAACCTCATAATGCGACTCACAAAGGAAGTTTACTCAGGACACATGAAACAAAAGTAAAAAAACTGATGGTGCAAGAGCCCCGTTTGTAGCTGCAGAAGATGGAGAGGAGATTTTTTTTTATTTTTAAAAAATACATTTATTCATAAAAGCCAAATTACAAGAAAATCACGTTGACATAAAATCCAAAAGAGATTCACACAAAAAGGAATTCACATCAAAAACATTCCTAAATGAAGAACAGTTAAAACAGAGGCTCTTGTCTCCTTGTTGAATATGCTCCATTCATATTCAAAGTACAGGACTTAAAACACAGAAGAAGAAGAAGAAGAAGAAGAAGAGCAGATTAAAAACATTTGTTAAAAGAGTGAAGAGCACTGCAAATCTCGTACACTCACTAAAAGCATGAAAAGACTGTCTCCTGAAGGGGACAGAAGGGACACTGGCTGGACACAGCAGGGTTAAAAACAGAGATAAAAGCATTGGAACCGATGGCACCATGTAAAAGTCTCCACTGGAGGTCGGCTGTTTTTTTCTTGAAGGAAGGTTTGTATGGAAGTCTCCACTGTGGGTCAGGTCCATTTCCCGTCATCCTGTTGGCCCAGGTAGTGGGTGCTCTGTCACACAGGCTTTTCTTGTTCACTTTTACATAGTATTTGTACAGTATTTTCTTGTTGGCTGTGTGCAGGCTGATTTCTCGTTCATCTCCAAGGAGAGGACCCTCCAGCTCTCCAAACAGGGGACTGATGTGGAGCTCTGGGAAAGGATCTTTATTGTCTGTCACAGTCCCTGTACTATAGTCCAGGAGGAGGCTTCTCTCCCTCCCGGAGAGTCTTTGCCTCCACAGTTGTAGCACCCTCTCGATCTCTAGAGATGTTGGGTTAAATGTTCTAGAGAATAGGAAGACCACTCCACCACTCAGCATGGTGTTATGGCTCAGGACCACCTGTCCTTTCCATTCTTTCATCCAGTCCACCTCATTGCTCTCGTCGCTGTTTCTTGTAAAAACAGAACATCAATAGTTTTCCTCCTTGCTATGTCAAAGACCAGTGCCCTTTTCCTTTCTTCTCTGGCTCTATTTACGTTTAACGTCCCCACTCTAAAAGAATTAATGATGAGGGGAAAGTTGAAGGGACCCTAAAATAACTAAATAGCAAAAATAAATAAAAGCAAAATTAAAACCTGAGTTGTTTACGGACTTTACTCATTTTCTTTTTGAGTCGGTATACTGTATCTTTTGGTCACTGAGTTCTGATGTGGCTCTTTTTTTAATAAATTATTTTTTTTATAATTCGGCAAAACAACTTATCAGGAAAAAACTGTTCTAGATTCAGACCTTTCATGCCTTTAGTCTGTTGTAAAAACAATTTAAAAAATTTTTCAGGGTACAAATCATGCTGTTGACTTGCAGTGACTGGAGTATGAGATAGGTCACTGTAATCAGACATACAATCATCACTGGCACTACTCGGTGTGACCTCAATCTGGCCAGCTTTACATCCGGCAGAAACAGTTAAAACATTCTTCCGCTTACCGCGCCGCCTAGTAGGAACAGGAATCCATTCAGACGCATGGTCGTCTGTGACAGCCTCAGCACCTGTCTGGTTTCCTGTCTCAACATTCTCATTTTTATCACCAGACTCTGACCAGAGACTGACTCCAAGTCTTGCTCCTCGATGCTCAGTCTCCGCATCCCCGATGCTTCGGCGCCGCGGAGCCGGAACGGGACGCCTCGGAGCGGTGGTGGAAACCGTCGTGTCACAGGGACCCGGAGCATCGCTGATGCGCCTCGGACAGGCGCTAACAATGTGTCCCTCCTCTCCACAGCCAAAACATTTCGTCCGAGAGGAGGTGGCGTACCATGGGTAGTCATAGTTGTCCATTCTAACAACAAAACGGTAGTTAAATTCTTCCGCCCTGTTGTTCAGGATTATGGAAACCTGTCGGCGGTAACACACGAGATGCCCCAATTGAGGGACTTACACCCTGACGTGACTTTGGTAACTGGCGACACAACTTTTCAGTGTCGAGAGAGTTCTCTAACCAGGAAGTTATCTCTGACGAAACAGGGGACGTTGGTAGTGCCAAGTGAATAATGTGTAAGTAAAGTAAAGCAAAAGATAGTTGTGTCAAATGTCATGAGGTAGTGGAAACTGCAGATGGAAGGTACTGGTTACCTGTGTTGACTGTGAGTGATTGAGAGCCATAAGCAAACCATCTTGGTGTTGTAACAGCGGTGTCTCTAGCTGGCTGGCAGCCATCCCAGCAATTTTGAATGTTCATAATAGTTAATCATTTTCATTGTTAAGGTCTAATAATGACACAAGCCTATTTTGAAGCAGGATACATTTGTTTTGTATTTCACAGTTCGAGTTTGGATTTGTAATTGCAGAGAAGCTTTGTTGTATCAATTAAATAAAACACTCAATCATTATAGTTTTAATTTAGTGTCTTGTTAAGTTTTTATTAGGGCTGTCCCTTTAACGCGTTAATTAGATTAATTAATTACGCTGCAAATTAACCCGCTATAAAAATTAACACAATTCATTGCGAGTGGCAAGTCAATGCGCAAACATTTTATATCTGTCCCATTGAGGGACCCGTAGGCTGCAGTGATGTCACTTCGTACCTGCGCCACTAGTCAAAGGCAAGGTGACTGACAACAGAGATGGACGCGACACAGGAGAGCGAGGCAAGCCCACTCGGACCTTTGGGCGGAAAGTTTATTTATAAAAGAACAAAGACAGGAATATAATCAAAAACACTGATTCTGCGCTGCCATCTGCGCTGTAGACACCTCCGTCAGTCTGCCCCAGGGCAGATGTGGCTACACATGTAGCTTACCATCACCAAGTATGAATGAGGAGTGAATGAATAATGGATCCGATGTAAAGCGTCTTTGAGTGTCCAGAAAAGCGCTATATAAATCTAATCCATTATTATTATTATTATTATTATTATTATTTGTACCTTTTGTAAAACATAATTTTCATATCACCAAAGCAGCTCCAGCCTAACGTATCATTTAAATGCAAAACATGTCAAGGACACAGAGTTGAACGTAAGCTTATCTTTTTAAAGGAGAAGCCTGTTGGCATCTTGCTATTTAGTTGCCTTATTTAGAGGCATGTTATACTATTCATTTTGAATTGCTGTATTGAGTCAGCTTTAGTATTCATTGTGATTGAGAGTCTACTTATGTGCCTATTTGAGACTCAGCCTTATTTAATTTCTGAATTTTATTTATTTTATTTAACTGTATTCTTATTGCATTTTTGAGAAATTCACCTGGCCTAGTTGGTTTGCTGATGTGCTTGGCCTTTTTGTTTTGAATTTCATTTATAAAGCACACTTAACCAATAAAAATGTGGATTTCAAATCGTCTTTTCTTGGTGCATTCTATTGATTAGTCATGCATTACAATTTTGTAATGTCCTAGGATTCAAATTCTTTATTTGGGGGCCTTTAGCAGGTATGAGATTAAAATGTGATTAATTACAAATCCTGTAATTAGATTTTTTTTCAATCGCCTGACAGCACTAGTTTAATGTATTCCAATGTATTCTTTTTTTAAAAAATGATAATCCAAATTATTTACAAATAATGTCCAAGCAGTCAAGATGAATGCCTATGGTAGTTCCAGGTTGTAATACTCAGATCTCTATTGTGTTTTGAAAATGTAAAGATCAAACAATGTCAGAATAAATGTCACGAAGGAAGGGGTATGGACTCAAATGCAGTACACCAAAATAGAATCTTTTCTCCATGATTTATTCAAAACTTCTCCAGACAGGCAAGAGTCAGACAAAACAGAACAGACTTCCAGGAACCAAACTTCAGAAACTAACCAGCAACGGGCTGTGACAAAAACCTGGCTTAAAAAGCCTCATGACAATAACCCAAATGAAGTTCAGGTGTGAAAATCAGTTTCTGGTGTGTGGATGAATATCAGGTGTGGAGAGGACCCACAGGTGTGGAGCCGTGGCTCCACCCACATGCCTGGCCCCTCTCCCTGCCACACACCAGCACTGCCACGCCGAACCGTGACAATAAAATATACACAAATTTAGGAAAAGTCAGGGTCCTATTGGTACGTAGTTTTTAAAAAAAAAAAACAAGTTATGACCCTGCCAATTTTGAAAGCAGTCAAAATGACTGCCTTGGGAGTTCTAGTGTTAAGGAGTGGTTGATAAATTCCAGGTGGCAGTAGAGGTTAGGAACAAATTTGTTTAAAGTTACAGGTGCTACGGGTTCATACAAACCAACCAGATCACTGTTTTTACTGACTTTAAAGAACAAGCACAGGGTGCTTTGGAAAACTGCTCCAAACAGGAGGAGGTTTGACAAGTGCACAATAAGATTAGGAGTTGTTACAGTGGCTGCTGACCATCAACCGACCATTAATGTTTACACAAAGAGAAGCATAAAACATTTAATTTTACTTGAAAAAAGCCTGAGGGACTGAATGATCTACAGGTCAAAGGTTTCTGTATGCATTATACCCTATTTTAACTGTACCAGAATAATTTCAATTCCAAATTTGTATTTCAAATACCTGTTTCATAGATACAAAATATACATTATCAGAAATGCTGAAAATCTGACTCACTAAAAGAAACATTTGACCATATTTGAACCTTTTGTTATTTTTGTGTACAATAACAGGGAATAGTTATAGTTCTCAACATTAGACTGTAAACTAACGGCAACATTCACCTTCTCACTACATTTCCAAAAACTATTCAAGATTGTCTAGCTGAATGAAATTTCCTATACTCAGTTATATAAAGTTTGCACGTTTTCCGTTGCCTAGCATTTGTGAGCTCGTGTTTGCATGTCCATTTTTGCTTGTAAAACCTTTAAAATGTAAATGGTATTCAGCCATTACTTACTTACCAAAACCTACTTCAGACAGCTTAACTTTTCGACTGTTTTGCTTGAATTGCTGCTGAGGAGTTGGGAAAGTTTTCAGCAACTGTCTGTGGAAATTTGTACGGTTTTGGTGGTTTTACTTGTGGTATTTGATGATGATGAAGCCAGCTTTTTTTCCCTGGTCTCTGTTTTCAACAAGTACCAACTGCTGAGATCCACACTTTTACTTTCTCTTTGCTACTATTTGCACTACTTTCCTCTTCTCATCTTACATCTCTGTTCATTTTTTTTCCACTTTGATTTCCCTCTTGTCCCCGTTTGTCCTGCTCTCTCTCCTTTTCTCTCTCTCTATCTTTCTCAGAAACAGAGAGATTAAATACATTTTTCAGTGTCCTTTTACACCCAACTCAGCTGTTTACTTATAAAAATGTGAATGCTTTTGTCTGTGTCAGGTTTTGCATTTTTGTGTATTTCTATTTTATTGTATGCCTCTCTGGTAGCAGCCTTCGAAAACATATTTTTTTATATCTGATACATAATATTTCACTTTTCACACTATTCAACAAATATAACAGGTAATAGATGACCCAGTAGTAAACAGTTCACTCAAAGTGTACTACAGAGTGTCTACATACAGGTAGATGATTTTGTTTTAACAAGGTGACAGTAAGCTAAGCAGGATATTCTAGACATCCCTCTCCCCAGCAACACTGGAGATTTGTCATCCAATGAGTTCTCAGTTAATCCTGATGTCTCCTTTCATTTGAATGGGGCTGGAAAATCACCAAAGTGAGGCATCATAATAAGAAGCCCAAACTCCTTCAATTGGCACTGCCTAAGGAGCAGGGACACTGCTGTGAGCTGACTCCAGAAGTCCAAGTTCTTTATCCTTTCTCTAAGGCTGAGCAGCAAATACAGTGAGCTCATTCTTGTTCTGTCAGCATATCCAAATCTCGTGATTATAGTTGAGGGTTAGAGCATAGTTCAGCTGGTAAATAAAGAACTTTGTCCTCTAACTCAGCTCCGTTTTCACCAAGATGGTCCAATCCAATACTTGTATCACTGCTGATGCCAGATCAGTCCGCCTCTCTGACTCAGGCTCCACTCTCGTAAGTCATGAACAAGCCTATATACAAATGCAATTACCTCTTACATTTTAAGACTTACATAGGACACAGTCGATGTTTTAGTCTCAGCTTGCTGTTTATGGAACTTCCTCCGCTGTTAAAATTCTACTTTTAAAACCAAATTAATTAATTTAACAACTACACAGCTCTTGTTTTAGCCACAACAATATAAAGCTTTTTGATGTTAAAAATATTATGTGATGCTTATATCCCAAAGTGAATGTGACCATCTTCTCTTTTTGAGATATTTTTCAGGTTCCATGGGACAATAACAGCCTAATGTCAAAGTTCTTAATGTTAAGGTTTATGTTTTATTCTGGTCTGTTGGGAATCATTAAAATTTAATCCAGTACCCAGGGTCACAGACATAGATAATAGATATATGAAGCAGTTATCCCTAAAAGTCATGTCACTAAAATTAATGTGGTTTCCTTTCCCAGTTTGGGATCATTAAAGCATAGCTATCCATCCATGTACTTACAGTATCTAGTTGTCCATCCATCCATCCATTCATCCATTTATCGATCTATTTATCAATTTTTATTTTTATTTTTACCAAAGTTGCCACTCATTCATTCATTCATTACTTTAAAGGAATGAGTTCACATTGACTTTTTGCAAAATATATTTATTCACTTGACATGGATCAGATGAAAAATTGGACGCATTTGTATGTACGGTAAATACATGACTAAAATCAGGGGAACTTAGCTGTATAAATAAATAATGGTGATTTTAAACAGATGACCTTAAATGACTATTTTTATTTATTTATATATTTTTGTTTTTTTGTGGGTATTTCTTTGATAGGCTCACCTTTACTGTGCATATAATTTGTGTTCCTATGATGAATTTGTGAGCCTGTTATGTCAAGGGAATAGGAATGGATGAGTGGGTTTTTCAGCATATTTCAAAAAAGGAACCCTTTAATTTCCGTACAAATTAAAACAACGAGGGAGGGGGAGGATGGGGTGAGGGTATCCTTAATCCTTAATCACCACCCACCTCACAACTACCTCAATTTCATTGAGAAAAATTACTACCCCTTTGTTCATTCAGGAGCCTGCCTTTATGCTGTTGTTGTATTTTTCATCAGAATAACATTACATTTTGTAAAATCAAATTTTATGTGAACCTGAATTGAAAAACTAAAGGACTATTATTTCAATAACTCCAAATACTGATGAAGGGAACTTTTTTTTTTTCCTTAATCCTTTGGGGTATGCAATCATAGGTAAGAAGTAACTTAGTAAGCATACAGTGGAAATGACAGAGATGGACAATGGCTACAACGATAGTTCAAGCTGAATCATTGTTCATTCTCTTGACTCCTGCTGTCTTATACCTTTATTGGAATCTGAAACCTGCCACAGTAACCAAGTTCAGTTTTCATACTGATTTACACCTGGAGTATAAAAATGATTTGGAGAAATAGTTTGAGGCACCAGCAGCCTAACATCCCTTTGATGTTAACAAGCGGTAAATCAGGTTTCAGAAAGAGAGGAAGATGACGAACGCGACTATGATGGGGGATGGAAGGTGATGCAGAGACAAAAGAAAAAGAGAAGGTCAGTATAGAGTAGAGGAAAAGAGAATGTGTGGCAGATATAAAGTAAGGAAGAGAGGAAAAATAGAAATTGAAAGAAAGCAGAGAGGACGGGGCTGGACACTTTTATAAGAAGTGCAAAGTGAGAAAATTATTTTTCTCTTCTCTCTGAAGGAGCAGGAGTAGGAAAGAAAGGATTGAGCTGTGATGTACAAAATGTTAACTTTCTCTTAGATCAAAGCATTTTACAAGCAAGTCATAGCAGGCATACAATGTACAGGTAGTTCCTTTATGTACCCTCTTAACCTCTAAAACCAGACAAAAGCTGACTGATTGGGTTAACAGGGATGACCATTTTCGTTCTTGCAAGGATCCATTATTGAAAAACACATGGAATAATTTTTCCAAAAAAGTTAAATGCTTTGAAGATTTGGCCATTGTCATGGCAGTACAGTGGCAGTTCTCCATCTCCACCATTGCCTTGATTTCCCCTCAAAGCATGCACACATAAAACTCCAATGTGTTCACATGGTGTACAAACACACAGAACAGCAACTGTTACCAAATCTGCTCCACATGCTCAAAAGCAGAACAGCAAACAAGGGTTTAGGTAAGGACTGCTTACATCTGAACTAACAATTGCTGCATTAGACAAGCATTCTGTAAAATGTATGACATCACAAGCTTGATGAAGCATGTAGCAATCATCTGTAAGATCAGACAAATCTTGAACACATAAACAATCTATGGTTGTAGTCTATTTGCACCCACATGTGTAAATCTCTGATTCATGGATGTGCTTCCAGATGACTGGACAACTACAGCTAATGTGGTCAGGGAGACAGGTAAGAGAGTACTTGGTGTATCATCTGGAAAGAAAGTAGTTAAGGAAACCTGATGGTGGAATGAGGAGGTACAGGAGTGTATACAGAGAAAGTGGTTAGCTAAGAAGTGGGCCACTGAGAGGACTGAGGAGAGTAGACAGTAGTACAGGACAAGGTGAAAGTAGAGGCAGCAAAGGCCAAACAAGGGGCTTATGATGACTTGTATGCTAGGTAGAACAGTAAGGAGGGAGAGACTGGTATATACACAAGACAGAGAGACAGACATGGGAAGAATGCTAGGTTAGGATGATTAAGGATAGGGATGGACGTGTATTGACAGGTGCCAGTAGTGTGATGGGAAGATGGAAAGAGTACTTTGAAGAGTTGATGAACAAGGAAAATGAGAGAGAACAAAGACTAGAAGAGGCGGTTGTTGTGGACCAGAAAGTACCAAAGATTAGGCAGGATGAAGTGAGGAGGGTATTGAAGAGGATGAAGAGTGGAAAGGCACTCGGTCCTGATGATATACCTGTGGAGGTATGGAAGTGTCTAGGGGAGGTGGAAGTAGAGTTTCTGACTGGGTTGTTCAACAGGATCTTAGATAGTGAGAAGATGCCTGAGGAATGGAGGAGAAGTGTGCTGGTGCCCATTTTTAAGAACAAGGGAGATGTGCAGAGAAGTTCAAGGTAGAGGACTGCATCAGGGATCAGCTCTGCCCCCTTCTTGTTCGCTATGGTGAAGGACAGGCTGACAAACGAGGTTAGACAGGAATCTCCATTGACTATGATGTTTGCAGATGACATCGTGATCTGTAGTGAGAGCAGGGAACAGGTGGAGGAGAAGCTAGAGAGGTGGAGATCTGTCCCGGAAAAGAGAAGAATGAAGGGGAGCCGCAGTAAGACAGAGTACATGTGTGTGAATGAGAGGGACCCCAGTGGAAGTGTAAGGTCACAGGGAGAAGAGATCAAGAAGGTGGAGGATTTTAACTACTTAGGGTCAAAAGTCCAGAGCAATGGAGAGTGCGGAAAAGTGGTGAAGAAGTGTGTACAGGCAGGATGGAACGGGTGGAGAAAAGTGTCATGTGTGATGTGTGATAGAAGAGTTTCAGCTAAAATGAGAGGAAAGGTGTACAAAACTGTGGTGAGACCAGCGATGTTGTTTGGTCTAGAGACAGTGTCACTGAGGAAAAGACAGGACACAGAGCTGGAGGTAGCAGTGATGATGAACCTAATGTTCTCTTTGGGAGTAACCAGGATGGATAGGGTCAGAAATGACTACATCAGAGGGACAGCACATGTTAGGGGTTTTGGAGATAAAGTCTGAGAGGCCAGACTGAGATGGTTTGGACATGTCCCAGGAGAGATAGTGAAAATATTGGTAGAAGGATGCTGAGTTTTGAAATGCCAGGCAGGAGGCCTAGAGGAAGATCAAAGAGGAGGTTTATGGATGTAGTGAAAGAGGACATGAAGGTAGTTGGTGTGAGAGAAGAGAATACAGATGCAGAGTTAGATGGAGGCAACTGATTCACTGTGGCGACCCCTGAAGGGAAAAGCCGAAAGGAGAAGAAGAAGATTCAGCATTTCTCTTCTTCCAAACACGTTGAGTTGACTTGAGACCAAAGAGCTCAATCTTGGTCTAATCTGACCACAGTACCTTCTCCCAGTCTCTTTGGAGTCATTAATATGTCTGTTGGCAAACTTGAGGCGGGCCTGGACTTCTGCTTTCCTCTCCTGGATACCAAACCTGCCCAACAGCTCCTCATCTCCTCTGTTTCCTGGACCAAAATGTCCACTGAACTCTGCACCAATGACAACTCTCTCACTACTAGGTATGCTCTGCATCACTTTATCAAAGTCCAATCAGAATTTCTTCTTCTCCTCCAACTCACATCCTTCCTTTGCAGCATACCCAATGACAACATTGAACATCACACCTTCGATTTCTAGCTTCAGGCTCATCAATCTATCACTTTTTTTCTTTTTTTTTACCTCCAGGACATTCCTAACAAACTACTCCTTCAAGATAACTCCTACTCCATTTCTCTTCCTATCTAGACCCTGCTCCTAAATTTCTAAACATTCTACCTTTCCACCTGGTCTCCTGGACACACAGTATGTCTGCCTTCCTCCTCTGCATCATGTCAACCAACTCTCTACCTTTCCTGTTATAGTTCCAACATTCAACGTCCCTACTCTCAGTCCTATACTCTTGGTGTTCCTCTTCTCAGAAGCTTTAAGTTTCCAACTGCCAGCATCAAAACCTTCAGGATTTGGAGATAATCTGCAGAGAGGAGTGGACGAAAATCACTTCTTATGTGTGTGCAAACCTAGTAAGCAACTGACAGTGAAACGTCTGACAGTTGTGCTTGCCAACAAGGGTTTTGCCACCAAGTATTAGATCATGTTTTCCTAAGGGACCAAATGCTTATATAAATAATGAGTAAATTAAACCGCTGTGTCTAGTGTGTGTGTGTGTGTGTGTGTGTGTGTGTGTGTGTGTGTGTGTGTGTGTGTGTGTGTGTGTGTGCGCGCGACATATCTGTCATAACTAGAATTGTCAACCTATTTTGCCCAACTGCTGTTAATTAGTTGCAAGAGCACCAGGCCATTGCGATGTCACATTTGAGAGTATAAATTCAATTAATTGTTGTTGTGTCCTTGTTGTGTCACAGTAAGTACCTCTATGCTCATGAACTTGATATCCACTCCGAAGAAATGCCTCTTGATCAGATCACATCAACAGATGCTAATCTGAAAGATGTACGAAAAAGTGTACTCTATTACTACAAGCCACACAAATTATTATCAACAAGATCTGAGAATCAAAGGTTGAAGTTCTCACACTGAAGTAAAATATCCTGTGATTAGTGCATAAAGTTGTAATACTGATGCAACAAAGTGTAACCAGCTTTTAAATGGAACCTGTCAGGCCTATTATAAGAATTGCCAGGTAAATCTTTGGCGCGATGAGGTGAATATCAGCCTACGAATCAACGTGAGTGCACTTAAAGTGAGATGTTTTTTTTTGTTATAAGAAGAATCAATTTCATTGATTCCCCATAAGGAAAATTATTTTTCCACACAAGGGGCCTGTAACCTTAGAGATAATGAGACATAGAGTAGCAGGCAGCTCCTTCTTGGAATGCCAAATTAGCAACTTGTCGGGGTATGTCCTTGTTCAAGGGCACCTTGTCAGTGCTCAGGGGCACCTCTCTGCTGCCATTTCACGCTCCAAACGTGTTGGTCCACATGGGCCTTGAACCAGCCCCCTGCAGTCCCCAGCCCAAGAACCAGTTGACTGAGCTACTGCTGCCCGTAGGTAAACATCCCCCCCTTTAAATTTGAATAAACTCGCTTGAAAAGTGTCATACTGTCACACTGTCACCAACTCCACCCACTACTTGTCAATGAAGCGCCCAACCAATCACGGTGCCCAACCAATCATGACACATCTGCCAGAAGGAATCACGTGAACAATATGGCATTAAGGCATCTGACTCAGAATCAGAAAAGGTTTTATTGCCAAGTACAGTAAAAATTACTATCGAGGAACTTGACGCGGTGTTGGTGCATTGAAAGGTGGAAGAGAATAATAGTGAATGAGGAATAGGAATAGGAATAGAAAAACTATTTACAAGTGCATAAAGTTGTAATATCTGCTATGTTAGGAAAAGAAATAACTACATGGACTTCCCAAATACTGTAACATAATTTCACAGTGTCATAACTGTTCCAAGAATTTCATGTTTTGAGCAGAGTGTCCAAACAGCAGGAACGACACAGAAAATGGCACTGACATGTGAGTGAAACTAGTTGGTTAGGACGAACAGTCTGTCCAGCTATGGTTTTGGTTTAGAATGGGACAATCGATGTAGTATCCAAAAGGCTCCTCGGGCATCTAACCAAAATTGTCTTTAAGTAACTACATTTATGTAGTCAGCTAACAGAACTATCACTTCTCTAAATTTTCTTTTCCTCTTGCTCTTTTGACAGTTGCCTTTTCCTTTGACATTAGCTCCTGTCCTAATCTCACGATTAGTTAGCTTTCTTTCTCCAGTTACCCTGCTAACATTCATCTATGGCTTCGCAATGCACGCCCAGCGCAAACCATGATTTTCCTGCATAAAGCTGTTACCTCACCACGTTGGACTATGTTGGGTGAGCTTGGTTTATAATACCATGAAGTCTGATATTATTGTTTAATCGTGGAATTCCCATGGGTTCCCACTAGTATGACTATAAAATAAAATAAATCTTACCATACTTTATACTACTTTCAAAAGTTGCAAGACTTAAATTAAAATAATGTAGCAAAACAATTAATCTCTAAGCTATGAGTTTGAAATAATTGATCATTTTACCGTTGATCCCTCATGTCTACCATTTCTTCTTGAATCCAGTGACTTCATGAATTATCATATTGCTATCTTAAAATTACTAAGATGTAGTGGTTTCAGAATCCAAATGTTGCACATTTAACACATTGCTTTAGACTGTTGGAAATGACAATACACCCTCCCTCCTCATCCCAAATATATACAAGTATGAAATGTATAAGATGAATAAAAATGTGAGTAATCAGACAAAATGTCTCATTTGTCATACCTTACTACAGGCTGTGCATACAGAAGACACAGTAAAACCTGCAAAGGTGTCTACAGGCACTAATCTTTTTTTGTATGTGCTCATTTCCTCTTTTCAGGTTTCCCCAAACTGTGACCAGGTTTTGGTGAATGGTAAAGAAATGCGAGGTCGGCAGTCTTTGGCCCTCAACTTCACCTACCTGCACCTTTCTGCTCAACTCCATCTTACTATTTGGGTTCCCAAGCTACCTCTGCAGATAGAAGTTTCGGATACTGAGCTGAGCCAGGTTAAAGGCTGGAGGGTGCCGATTGTCACTAATAAGAGGTAATAAATGAAAGAAACAGTTTCACATAAACCTTGGCATCTCTCTGTATGCACAATACAGCAGCTGCCTACCTAAGACCAAACAAAATGGAAGATTTGAATTAAAATACCAAATTTATAGTATGCCTGTGTCTAATAGGTTAATGTGGTCTGTGTATTATCTGTGTGATTTACAGGTCTTGGTTTATCTATGAGGACGAGGGGGGGGGGTGTCTCATCCTAAAATAATAATAATAAAATATATTTTAAAATAAATAATAACTACTTTTTAAAACAAACCAGAAAACATCCATCCATCCGTCCGTCCACTCATCCATCCATCCATCCATCCATCCATCCATCCATCCAAGACAACCGTCATTTCTTGTTTACAGCTGCGTTTTCTGCCTTGCGGGTCACAGGTGTGCTGGAATCTATCCTAGTTGACTACAGGCAAGAGACAGGGTACACTGCGGATGCTTCATTGGTGCTTCAAGGAACAAACGAAAAAAAAAATTGTAAATTAAATAAATACAGAAATAAAGAAATTAATAAATATAGAAATAAATAAAAAGATAGCAACACAACTGATTTCTTTTAAATTATAGCCGGTGCCATGCAAGGTGTAATTAAGTTTGGAATATGTTGATTTAAAAACGTGCATTTCAGGTTAATTTGCCAGTTCGATATTGCCCGTAGATGTGAGTGTGTGACTGCTTGTTTTTCTTTGTGCATGTGTGGCTCCGTGGTGTACTGGCATCGTCCCCAAGAGTGTACCCTGCCTAACGCCCCCAGTCGGCTGGGATAGGCTCCAGCACATCGCGACTTGCGACAGCAGATGAAGCAGGTTGGGAAAATGAATAGACAGATGGATGTTTCGTCACATAAATCATATTCATGTCTCAAATTGCTAATTAATTGAAAGTGAAGATAGTTAAAGCTTTGATATGAACTAAAAAACAACAACAACTAACTGATGTAGATCCACACAGAAGCATACTGTATACAATGTAACAAAGATATTCTGAAAATGTAATTAGGTCTCATAAGTGTTATCAGTAGCAATATTCCCAATATTAAGGGCATCCTATGACATCAACCCTGTGTATGATGATCTGTGGTGATTGCACATTGTTTAAGCATATGTGAGAACGGAAGCATCAGAGGCTATAAACATACTTCTCTCAAGTAATGGGTGTCTTGGATTCAAGAAGTGTCATTTATATTTGAATTCAACATTCTCTCTCTCTTTCTCTCTCTCTCTCTCTCTCTCTGTCTCTCTCTCTCACAGTATAGCATACCAGCACAGCTAGCCGAGCCATTGCGCAATCCATTGTGAGACTTGGCTGGCTGGCGCCTCACCACGGGTCTCTTCTCAGTATTTCAGCGTTAAATGTGAAAATTCAGCAATTTTGAGTAAAAATAACCTAAAATTGGTGATGTTGAATATAAAATAACTTTATAATACTCATCATTGGATAAATATAACCATTTAATTTATTTCTGCCATTTTTCATTTGTTTTCTCTCATTATGGCAGGTGAGGCCGTGCCTCATCTGCCTCCCTTGACCACACGTCACTGATATATACAGTATATCAGTGCGCCCTCTCACATTCGCGCATCAACAATCGCGACTCCACCTTACGTAATACCATACGCGCATTCTATTGGCTGGCGGGATCCGGAAGTGCGCTCTGTTCCGCCAGTCCCGAACATTCGTAAGACACAAAAGTGCTTTAAACAGTCGAGAAAAGTGTGGAAAAAGGTGATACAGATAGAAGGTTTAATATCCTCTTTCTCCCGCTAGAGTGGTAGAGAGAGGAGCCACTGCGTGTGCACGTGCCGCCGTCCTATCCTATCACAAAAGGCAATGCAACCAAATAGAACCCTCCAGAGTAAGCATAAGCAACAATGGCGGGGAAAATCTCCCTCATTGAGGAAGACATTAGACAGGATCCAGACTCTAGAGGGTGGTCATCCGCCTTGACTGGCTGGGTGGGAAAGGAAATATAATGGGGATAGAGACAGGGCAAGGAAAAGAGAGAGAGACAGAGGAAAAGATTGGCAGTTAGGCCAGGTAGAATTTACCGTCCAAATTGTGCTGTAGTTGGTGAAGTGCGGGCGGGATTTCCAGGCTTTTGGATTTCCTATCTTCCATAATTGTTCCTCACCTGTCGAGCAGAAGCACAAAGAGAGTGGCAGTATCTTTCATGGAAAAAACCTCCCACCCCCGAAGAATATTTATTTCCATTTTGATTAGCTTCCATAAAAGGACTGTACTGTACAAAAGTTATTGGAGTAGACGTGGGGGTTAATGAATTTTAGTTTTACTCTCAAAGAAAGAAAGCTCTGTGTGTGTCTGTGTGTGTATATACAGTATAAATATCCATCCATCCATTAACTTTCTTCCACTTCATCTGCTGCAGCGGGTCACGGGGAGCTGCAGCCTATCCCAGCTGGCATAGGGCGTGAGGCGGGGGATTCTCTGGGCACGACGCCAGTGTGCCACGGAGCCACACACAAAGACAGACAACCATGCGCACACACTCACTCCTACGGGCAATTTGGGACCAGCCGATAAACCTGACGCTCATATTTTTGGAGGTGGGAGGAAGCCGGAGAACCCGGAGAGAACCCACGCAGACACTGGGAGAACAGAGCGGGATATATATGAATGTCCCTCTCACCCTTGTGGGGTGGTATCTGTGTGTCATCCTCAAACTCGGGTCCTCTACCAGAGGCCTGGGAGTCTGAGGGTTCTCCGCAGTATCCTAGCTGTTCCTAGGACTCTTCTGGACTAAGGCTTCAGATGTTGTTCCAGGAATCTGCTGGAGCCATTCTTCCAGTTTGGGGGTCACTGCCCCAAGTGCTCCTACCACGGGGACCACATTAACCTTGACCTTCCACATCTGTTGCAGCTGCCCTTTCAACTTATTATAAATAATTATTACTCATTATAAATAATGATTAAATTAAACCGCTGTGTCTTGTGTGTGTGTGTGTGTGTGTGTGTGTGTGTGTGTGTGTGTGTGTGTGTGTGTGTGTGTGTGTGTGTGTGTGTGTGTGTGTGTGTGTGTGTGTGTGTGTGTGTGTGTGTGTGATATAATGCCTATTGAACGGAACAGTTGAGAGCACATATTGTTCTGGCCGGTCTATTATTTCCTGTGGGGTCAAGGCCGACTTGACTATGCGGATGACAACTTTTATGGCTTTAGCAGCATTGCTACCGAATACACACACACACACACACACACACACACACACACACACACACACACACACACACACACACACACACACACACACACACACACACACACACACACACACACAGTTATCTTTCTTGCTGTAGTAATAAGATATATTCAAATCTGCAATAAATATTCTAAGTACAAAATAATATAGGTGTTATTTTTGTTCACTTTGCTTTGGATTTTTTTCTTGTTTCTTTTTTTTAATTAGTTGTAACTGGACATGATTCAAGTTGTCTTCTGTATTCAAGTTATTATGTCTCATGATTCACTTAAAATATGGCACATTCGTAATACATAACGCATAAGCATAATGCACCTGCTTGCAGATGTTCGCTTGTTTAATGTGTACCATCAATTCTGGACTATTGAGCACACCTGCATCTTAAAAAACAAACAAACATAGAGTATATAGACCATACTTGTCTATTAGCTGCAGGCGTCGAATTGTTGTAACAACATATTTGTACAGAACAATGGTAGACAGAGAGATTTTTTTTAAATATCTCTTCCACTGTCCCTCTCATTCTTACACTTCCTGCTAGAGGCCCCTGGAGGCCATTAGCTCATAAAAATCTATAGAATAGCCAAATAGTTGTTTAGGTTTCAGGGTTCAGTGTGTCAAACTTTCTTTTTTGAATAAAATTCTAATTCCCTGTGGGAATCTTCTAAAACTATACAGTAATTCCTTGATTATTTGCGCTTTACGGCCCCGTTCAGACTGCAGGCATATCAGGTTTCCTTCCATATCCAGTTTTGAGGGATGACTGTTCACACTGTTTTTAGCAAGCGACCAAATGTGATCTGGCTCTATTCAGACTGGGCCAGATTATCAGCCAATCTGACAGGTTGCTGTAGCAACGACGTCGGGGCGGAGGTGTCGTTCAGTGCACGTAATATGTGAGGTCATATAATTGCGACAGCGGCAACAACAACAATGACGATGAAAGTGAAGTTTTGTTACCTTAGCGTATCGGCAGAATCACTGTCTGGTAGAGGTGGAGAAAACACACACACACACACACCAGACACGGTCCAGTTCTTCTTCCGTTTTTTACCAATCCGTAATGCGCGACGCTCTTCCTTATGCCGCCGTTCGTAGATATGACGTCACAGTCAGCCATATCTGATAGGAGTGTTGGGAGCTGTTCAGACTGCAGACACCTCTGTCCCTATCCGACACGAAACTACTTTCCGAATGTTGTTTCAATCCGTCCCACAAAAACCCGATTGGGACTGTTCAGACTACACACGAGACATGCAACACCAATCTGAATAGGCTAAAAATCGGATATAGGCGACTAGTTTAAACAAGGACTTAGATACACTGCTTCACTACATTGCAAATCTTTAGTAGGTATTCACGTGATACCGTATGCTATTGGCTGACAGCATCCATGTGAGCACTGCATTCCGAGACTCACGTTTCCTTCTGCGTCTTTTCTTTAATGAAAACGTGTTTTTAACAGTCAGTAAGAGTATGGGAAAAGGTAATACAGGTATGAAGTGATTTAATATCAGTATGGGGAGGGTTCATAAACATTTAAATTACCGTAAATAATAAAATTAATTTAAGTTTGTCGCTATATCACAGAATTTTGTTTTTCTCGGGTGGTCCTGGAGCGTATTAATCGTGAGTAACGAGGAATTACTATATGCTTAGTGAGATGCAGTTCACTCAGTGAGAATAAGTTATTTGCTTTCTGGGGATACAAAAACACATTTCCTAACAGTCTGGATGTTTTTGATGTTTTTTCTTGACTGCAGGATTTCTTGGGTCCAGGTTTGTGCATTTGTGGGATACATGGAACTGTCTGAGTGAGTGCACATGGTCATGTGTGCATTTGTGTGCTTCAGTTCTTCACAATTACCACTCTACAATTCTGTCTTTCTGGGCCTATTTTTCAATTTGCCCATTTTTGCAATGATAGCCACCAACCAGTGTACACACAGACAAAGACACACACTTCTATCTCCCCTAACCACCATCTCCCAGAGTGAAACACAAACACTATTAAAGCACACACTCTGTCACAGACACGTTGGCAAAAAGTGCACTTGTAAATGGAAAGAAAATTCTTATAATAATACCAAGGTTTCACTCTCAAACAGCTTGCGGACACACAGGTAGTGTGTATGTGTGTGTGTGTGTGTGTGTGTGTGTGTGTGTGTGTGTGTGTGTGTGTGTGTGTGTGTGTGTGTGTGTGTGTGTGTGTGTGTGTGTGTGTGTGTGTGTGTGTGTGTGTGTGAGTACTGCGGTGTGTGTATGTGTATAAATGTCTTCCTGCATGTGGTATTGTGTTGGTATTACATAGACGGTGAGAAAAAGAAGAAAGGATCTTTCTTTGTTTGTTTCTGTCAATATAGAGAGACATCCTCCAGGAGAAAGTGAGGGAGGTTTTTCTTTTTTAATACAGACAAAGAGTTTAAACCATTTTAATTTATTCTTGGGAAGTGATAATTTGGCTCATCCAACTACGGGATTACAATACATTTATACCTTTTTAATTATTATTAAAGCATGTTCTCCTGTTTCTCAAGACATGTCTTGTAGATCTTCTTGATATAAGCTGCTTCCTTTGCGGTAGTACATGCCATGCAGAAGCTTCTGCTCCTCGTCCTTTTCTGTTGCATAGCTGGAAAAACAGGAAGATTGATAAATGCTATTTAGAACAGTTACTCTCCAAAAAAGGGGTTAAAACCTGTATTTTTTAAATTTGGTTAATAAAAAAATTGGACAATAGGTGTACATGTGAGTTTTTTTGTCTATGAATAGCCCTGTGATGAGCTGGCGATTCATTCGGGGTGTACCCCACCTCTAACCTAGAGGCAGCTTGGATAGGCTCCACCATAATCGATTACCTTTATTTTGGATAAGTGGCTGAAGAAACATGATAACAGTGGTCTTGTATTCAAACTGAGAGTGTGTTTAATGAAAACAATCTGTTTTTTTATAGATTTTATTTAATAATAACAGTAATTTAATTGCTAACAAGCACAGTGCAGTGGTGCGGCGGCCACTAAAAAGATGCAATATAGGTGAAATTACCCATTGGTATGAAATTAAAGGCAATTGGTTGTTGCCTTTCATGTGGCCCTGTGTTAAACTGCAAGTATCCAAAATTTCTCATATGACAACTCCGCATTGTGTGACTTAAAGGTGTTGGAGTTGCATATTAAAAAAAAAAAACAAAAAAAAGGAAGAAAGAAAAAAGAAGAGAATCTTTCATTGAGAAACTAACCTGGAGCATCCTATAGAGTTTCAAAATGGCATTTAATTAACACATAATCTCACACGCTCTCCTCTCTTTCTGCTTCGTTATCCCCCTTTCTTCTAAGACCTACAAGAGACAGTGAAGATGATGAAGATGATGAGAAGAAGGGCAAAGGCTGCACCCTACAGGTATTATTTGATTAGTTTTCCATATTAAATTTTCAAAGAGCGTTATCTAATCCTCCTCTTAAATGTTGCTATCCATGAAAAAGAGCTGCACTGCCACTACTGCAAAAAAAGTGGCTTCATGTAGGTGCATGTAATATGTTGTGTCAGTCCCTTTGAGGACCATCACATTAACACCTAATTTGAAATTCTGTATAATTTTCCAGTACCAGTATGCCTTGGTTCGGGTCCTCACCCATTTTGTTGCAGAACCCTCAGACCCAGGAGGAGACATGGTCTACATGTTAGGAACAGACTGGCAAGCCGATATCACTCATTTAGTTTTGGACCAGCTCAAGGTAGGTATAGACAAATACTCTCTTATACTCACATATAAAATTTGAAAGGTGTAGGGTAATAGTCTAGTACAAGAGATGGTCAAATTGATAGATTCAGAAGATGATTAGCCCATGTTAACAATTCAACAACACAGAGCTGGATCAAATCGCTAGCCTACTTCATCATTATACTCATCAATTATTTGCATTATTATGTTTTTTGTTCTATGTGTGCAGTTAAGCTGATTTCACTCTTGTGACATTTGCTACAAACCTTTGGACCTAAAGGACTTGGTCATGGACAGTGCTTTCACTCTATGAACCAAATTTTCAATTGGACCTGGAGCAGGACCACATATTTTGTCTGACAAAGCCTGATTCAGACCTGTTACTTATCTACCATTTAGGTCCGGATCAAAATGAAAAGTCATGAAATTCAGATCAGATTAAAAAGTCCAACAGTCTTGATCAAATGAGTCACTCAGGGAAGTGAGTGCATTTCTGTGTTGTTTACACATCTATTTAGGTTTTTCTGTACATTTTACAGATATAGTTTGACTCAAAGATGTACTGAACAACTGTACAACTTAAAAATCATATGCTGGTAGGTCAATTGCAATGCACTGGATATTTTAAAGCTACTTAATCATCATATTTCCCTGTGTCACTGTCTGACTTAACCCAATAAGTGGTCAAGTAACGCACAAACATATACACAAAAGATTGGTATTGAGCGTTCATTGCAATTTTCTCTCAATTTTGGGAAAATAAAATTGATTAATTCAACACTTTTCCTTCTACTCCTTTATTGTTCAGTGATAACTACAGTGATCAATAATAGGTTGTACTAGTCCAGGATAATGTCAAAATTACAAAATTATATAAATCATGTATAATAAAATAATTTAGAAAAACTAAGTAATGACTAGCTATACTGAATATACTGAAACATGCACCACAGGTTGAAGATTCACGCATTGCCAGACTGATAGATGGACGAATCTTGATTGGACGGGACCTGGGGATCACTACTATACAAGTATGTACCCACAAGTATGTACCTGCTGTTTAAGTGTGACCGATGCTGAAGTGAGTTTCATCTTATGTTTAATGACTGCAAACAATTAAACCATTCATGTAACAATATATAAACAAAAGTCATTGGGAGGGTCTCTTATAATTTTAATGTTGTATTTCTCTAAAAACTTAGGTTTGTGTTTTGTGTGTGTGTGTGTGTGTGTGTGTGTGTGTGTGTGCGTGCGTGCGTGCGTGCGTGCGTGCGTGTGTGCGTGCGTGCGTGCGTGCGTGTGTGTGTGTGTGTGAGAGGGGGGGGGTGGTAGAAGTGATTTGGCATTGAGTTCTGTGGTGCCATGTAGGGGACATCTTGGGATTTGTGGTAACAGCTGAGCTTGTGTGCATCAGTTCGATTGGGGAAGGTCGCTTGCATACACGCAGATGCAAGCAAAGAGACAGCTGTGATCCATTTGGGAGGAAGGATAGAGAATTTACTCAGCATTGCCATCAAGATGCCGGAGTAGACATTTGATAGTATGACATTTCAATTTTACCCCCTAGCTCTGTCTCCTCTAGTCTCGCCTCTTCCTCTCCTCCCTGTTACACTCCCTCTCCTCAGTTTCTCTCACTTGCCATCTTATTTTTCATCTGTCTTGAAGTGCAATCCCAGAGCTGTCAATCATTTCATTTCGTTACCTGGCTGAGAGTGGGATTGAGTTTGACGCTGCGACACGTTTGCTGAAAGATTTTCTTTGTGTACCAATCAGATATGTCTGTCGTCCTGTCGTCAGGCGGGGTGGTACACTACAACACAAGGCTCCTAATCTCTATCGCTGTCTGTCTGCTGTTCTTTTTCTCCATTCAAACCGTAGTGTCTTCCAGCTCCTGGATTCTGCCCCCTCTCACTTACTGTCCACCTCTATTTGTCAATGTCCCAGTCGTTTTTGTCTGTGATACAAACTTCATTTATTTATTTATTTCTCTTTCATTCAGTCATGTTTAGTCCTGTAGTTTGGCCTTGAGCTTCGTTAATATCTTTGTAAATGGTGACACTTTTAAGCACAGCTGGGAGACACAATCCAATCCAATCCAACTTTATTTGTTAAGCACTTTACAACAACCACAGTCGACCAAAGTGCTGTACAGACAAAGAAAAAAAGAAAAAAAAAACACATTATAGAGGCAAAATTAAACAATACTGTATGTGTGTGTTCGTGTGTTTCCATTATTTGCATTGATAGTTTCCCTGCTGCTAGTACGCGTATTACATATTACATATTACATCAGTAAGGGTTAAACATTCATTCACTGTCACCTTAAAGTAGTTATCACCAATGCAATAGAAGAACTTGTTCATTATTTTCTCTCCTGTATTCCTGTTTCTTATATTGTAGCTGCGTCTCCTAACTGCCTTGACTTAATTGAGGACAATTCACAGGGTTTCATTATCTCATTGTCATTTTTATATTTGAGACACAAGCTGTCATTCTACGTGCCACACAATGGATGGATGGAAGGATGGATGGATGGATGGATGGATGGATGGATAGTCAGTCCCACTACAGTATAACACAAGCCCTGATGTATCCCCTGATGGCATGGGACACATCAGGCCCACTGAAGGAGCTCTTCTGCTGGGAGAAGGTGGTGTGCTATGGGTGGCTGGTGTTCCCCATGATTGCCCTGGCTTTGGACAAGGTCCTACTTTCCAGAACCTTCTCTGCAGAGTCCAGGCTTTGATTATGAAGGAGGCTAGTCCCCTCAGGAAGTATATCCTATTTTTCTCCTTTCTGTACATTCAGTGGTTCATTCACCATGAATTATCAGTCCAATTTGCTATCAAACTTCTGTTCCACGTATTTGTATTTTCCTACCCCCCACACCCCCCACCCCCTTGAGATGAGGAACGAGGAGTGGGGAGTTCATTAGCTTGCTCCAGGTTTCCCTCCACAGTGCTACTTCCCGTGCTCGGGGAAGGTTCTCACACCACTCAAGACCTCCTGTCACATCTCGGGTCTAATAGTTTCTGTTTGTTTTCTTTCTTACTAACAATGGGCCCGTTTCACGAAGGCAGGGTTAACATACCCTGAGGTACACCTGTGGTTCTGGGTTGATTTACCCTGAACTTGGAAACCAGGTATTTAGGTTTCAGAAACGTATTTCATGGTTAGTTTTGTTAACCCAGAGTAAGTTGACCCGCAGTTTAACAAGCGCAACAACAGTAAAAAAAAAGCCATCATCAATGGAGCCCCGATTCGACAATTCACCATGACGACGGACGAGATGCGCACCGCAACGCTTTATGGCAGTCGGAGTACAGATTTTAATTTATGAATATAAAGACTTTGAGGACATTTTCAGAAGAAAGAGAACAGCGTTGTGGGAGTGAATTGCTGCTCAAGTCGATGCGTAAGTTTAAACGTAGTCCGTTGCACTCACGGTAAAAATCCGTAGGGAAATGGCTTCAATAATACTTTATTAATTTATTTTATTTATGTGCGATCCAGTGGGGGGAGAAGCACACATGTCAGCGGAGAAAAAAGTATAAAAAAATCACACAGGTCAGACTTTTGCATCATCTCATCCTCATTATGTTTGATACTGCACAGTTAAAGTAAAGTGGACATTTGACTGTTCAATTGTTTTAACGCTAACATAATGCTCTTTTTGCACACATAAATGTGCTCTCATCTTTATTAGGTTCTGTTCAATAAGGAAATATATTTAAATGTTTTATTGTTGTGTGAATAAAACAGTAAATCGGCTTATGCACGTTACAAAAACAGTTGACAAGGATGTTCATACCATTGCGTATACCTATATTATCTAAGAACTGAAATCAAGAGCTGACATGTAGCTCGTTTGCAGGGTTTCCTTGCTACAGTAATAGCCAAAACTACTTTAGTTCTTACATCAGTGGCTGTGGCATCGTACTGCTTATAACTTCTTTAAGGCATTTCTAGTTTTATTTTCTGTCTGTTTTAGTAACATGATACACACAACAGTTACTAATTGATAAAAAGAAAAAGAAATTAACAAGAAATTGAAGAAAACAAAGGTGGTCTAATATTGTATGTTACTGATTGTTCTCTTCCCATTGCTTCACATTCTGGTGGAATACAGAGTGTGACATTTATCCTCTACTGACATATTAACACTTCTCATCCTTTTTTAACAAAGAGTATGAATGGACAGTAGTAGAAGGGTCCCGACTGCACAGATTATCACAGTGAAATAGACGCTCAGTGACCAATAGCGGTTCATTCTGTGGAATTCATATGCAACTATGTTTTAATGTCCTCCTCATGTATTTCCATCGATCTGCTGAAGAAGTTTATAAAATTCACTTTCTAAAAAAATACAGAAAATAAAAATGGTTTACTAGGACCTCCAGATTAGGAGGGCAGATCTAGACATAGAAATACTGGAGCACAAGTGAGAGGTGGGTAATGGTCACAGGTGAATTATGTTCACTAGTAGAATGTTAAGTATTGTAATGATACAAAAACTAACTTTGTATTTGTATAACCATCTCAGTCTGGCCTCTCTGACTTTATCTCCAAAACCTCTAACATGTGCTGTCCCTCTGATGTACTCATTCCTGATCCTATCCTTCCTGGTCACTCCCAGAGAGAACCTCAGCATCATCATCTCTGCTACCTCCAGCTCTGTCTCCTGTCTTTTCTTCAGTGACACTATCTCTAGACCAAACAACATCGCTGGTCTCACCACAGTTTTGTACACCTTTCCTTTCATTTTAGCTGAAACTCTTCTATCACATATCACACCTGACACTTTCCTCCACCCGTTCCATCCTGCCTGTACACGCTTCTTCACCTCTTTTCCACACTCTCCATTGCTCTGGACTGTTGAGCCTAAGTATTTAAAAGCCTCCACCTTCTTGATCTCTTCTCCCTGTGACCTTACTCTTCCACTTGGGTCCCTCTCATTCTTACTGCAGCTAGCCTTCATTCCTCTCCTTTCCAGGAAAAACGTCCACCTCTCTAGCTTCTCCTCCACTTGTTCCCTGTTCTAACTACAGATCACAATGTCATCTGCAAACATCATAGTCCATGGAGATTCCTTTCTCACCTCGTTGGTCAGCCCATCCCTCACCACAGCGAACAAGAAGGGGGTCAGAGCTGATCCCTGACTTAGTCCCTCCTCCACCTTGAACTTCTCTGCACATCTTCCTTGTTCTTAAAAATGGGCATCAGCACACTCCTCCATTCCCCAGGCATCTTCTCACTACCTAAGATCCCATTGAACAACCTAGTCAGAAACTCTACTGCCACCTCTCTTAGACACTTTCATACCTCCACAGGTATATCATCAGGACCGAGTGCCTTTCAACTCTTCATCCTCTTCAATACCCTCCTCGCTTCATCCTGACTAATCTTTGCTACTTCCTGGTCCACAACAACCGCCTCTTCTAGTCTTTGTTCTCTCTCATTTTTTTCCTCATTCATCAACTCTTCAAAGTGCTCTTTCCATCTTCCTATCACACTACTGGCACCTGGCATTACACTTCCATCCCTATCCTTAATCACCCAAACCTGCTGCATGTCCTTCCCATCTCTGTCTCTCTGTCTTGCCAACGTGTATAGATATGAACTTCATTAATCTCAGATGAAATTGAAGATTAGTTTCTCCCTCCTTACTGTTCAACCTAGCATACAAGTCATCATAAGCCCCTTGTTTGGCCTTTGCTACCTCTACTTTCACCTCACATTGCATCTCCCTGTACTCCTGTCTACTCTCCTCAGTCCTCTCAGTGTTCCACTTCTTCTTAACTAACCTCCTTCTCTGTATACACTCCTGTACCTCCTCATTCCACCACCAAGTCTCCTTATCTACTTTCCTTCCAGATGACACACCAAGTACTCTCCTACCTGTCTCCCTGATCACATTCACTGTAGTTGTTCAGTCATCTTGAAGCACCTCCTGACCACCCAGAGCCTGTCTTAACTCATTCCTAAAAGTCATGCAACACTCTATTTCAGCTTCCACCATTTCGTCCCCTGCTCTGCCTTTGCCCTCTTCATTTTCCTCACCACCATCCTATGCTGTTTGGCTACACTCGACTATCACTACTTTGCAGTCATTGATCTCCTTTAGATTACACCCTCTACACAAGATGTAGTGTGCCTATGTGCTCCTACCTCCACCCTTATAGGTCACCCTATGCTCCTGCCTCTTCTAGAAGAAAGTATTCACTATAGCCATTTCATCCTTTTTGCAAAGTCAACCACCATTTGTCCTCCTGCATTCCTCTCCTGGATAACAAACCTGCCCATCACCTCCTCATCACCTCTGTTCCCTGCACCAGCATGTTCATTGAAGTCTGCACCAATGGCAACTCTCTCACTTCTAGGTATGCTCTGCATCACTTCATCAAAGTCCAACCAGACTTTTTCCTTCTCCTCCAGCTCACATCACACATTCAATTTCTAGTTTCAGACTCAGACTCCATTACTTCAGCTCCCAAACGCTCTGTGTTAATGGGGCATGGCACTCAGCTCCCTATCTCTACCCCACTCCCCCTTCTGAGCTGCCTCTATCAACACCTCTCTCCCCCGTTGCGTTCATTGGCATTTTATTTGCCTGAGCCACTTGTTTGCCTGAGCCAATAGCATTCTATCGGGAACTTTTTTAACTTTCATAACTTTATTGGTACGTATTTAGCTATTTTTCTCGTGTTTGTCTCTCTTGTAAATAAATGTAAATTTCTTTACGCTGACACTTTCTCACTCAGCCAAATGTGACTCTGTACATTAAGTAAAAACGACATGGGCTGATCCTATTGAGACCACCGCTAAACATTGCGAAGAGTTTAAAACAGTGTTTGCAAAAGAGACAAAAATCAGTGCCAACGACAACAGATGTTTACAGACAATATGTGGAAGGAAACTATCGCAGTCTAAATGAAACATTGGAAAGGTAAGCAAAAACCGTTTGAGTACTGTTTTATAGCTGTTGAGCGCCATCCCTATTTTCCCTATTCAGTGTCCACCAACCAACAGTGAGGAAAATGCAGGGGTGTTACATCCTGTAATGGACACAGTCAGTCACTTCTATCTCAGTCAGATTACCGGTTTGGCCTTGACTTCTTACAACACAGGGAGCAGGGGATGTTGTGTGTGTGTGTGTGTGTGTGTGTGTGTGTGTGTGTGTGTGTGTGTGTGTGTGTGTGTGTGTGTGTGTGTGTGTGTGTGTGTGTGTGTGTGTGTGTGTGTGTGTGTGTGTGTGTGTGTGTGTGTGTGTGTGTGTGTGTGAACGTATCCAGCCTTTGTCCCTCACAAGGCTGGGAATGAGTGATAATTTCACCTCTTAATTTCTGCCTGGATTATTTCACATGCAGGCTTTATGTCAGTTATACGTAACCCTTGACTGGTGACAGTCGATATTTGTTAGGCTGTAAATAAAGACTGAAGCTGTTTGTTAATGAGCAGCTTTGTTTTCTATGACGATGAGCATACACCTTTAGCGGACACACACAAACACAGGACTGAAATGGAGTTAGCTGGTTAGCCAAATGCTAGCTGACTTCAACAATTTGTGAGGAACTGTAGCCTGAACACGAACACCCCCCCCCCCCACACACACACACACACACATAAACCTGACTGGAGCGGTGCTAACTAATTAGACTGGAGTAGGGCTAACTAGTTAGCCAAATGCTAGCTGAATTCAACAGTTTGTGAGGAACTTTCAATTTGTAGCTCTGAGCTTGGACATTACCGCACAATGCTACCGTAGCCTGAACAAACTCCCCCTCGGGGATGGCCATGTCCTTGGGAATGTGATGTAACAAATTGCGCTCTCGCAAAATCGGATCATTTTGATTCAGTCCGGGCCATGAATTCCTAAAATTCCAAATATCCATTGATGCAGGAAGCATTTGTTTACCAGATTCTAGGAGTTGGTTGGGTTAGGGAGGACCAGTATGTATATGTAGAGACCTGAAAAATGTGATTTTCATAATAGTTCTTTGAAGCTTTAAAGGGGTCCTTTTAGATAAAGGTACTTTACTTGTATTGGAAGTAATATACCTCCAGTTTTAATGATACAAATCCAATACAAAGCTCGAGAGATATGGTGGATGAGCAAAGAAACAGCATCTTAAACTTGAACTGATTTGGGTAAAATGGCAGATGCAAGATTTTATTGTATTTTTTTAATACTTGGTGATATTTTCCTGAACACAAAAACACTACAAAACTGATTTTCATACATTTGACTGGTAAATTAAACAGATGTAAGATTGATGGGTTATGGCAGACACTTGACTGACTGGTATTGCACTTGTGATGTTAAGCTACTTATCTGTTTATATCTTCTTCGGTCTGTCATTGCAGGTTCTGTCCCCACTGTCTGATTCTATCCTGGCAGAGAAGACTGTGACAGTATTGGATGACAAGGTAACATAACCTGAGAAATATTGACATACCTGTATGTTTCAATGTGTCTTATGAAATCATGTGTTGCAAATCTGTACAGTTATAAAGGAAGATTAAGGTCCCTACCATGAAAGTTAAAAAATACTTTATCCTGTGTGCCTCATAGAGAATGTTATCATGTTTATTTAGGAATTACCTGTAAACACAGGATCCATATCACTCATATACTGTATATTGTAAGCTGAGCAAGACACTATGATGCCAGAGTGCAGGATAATAAGCCATAAGATAAATAAAGTGATTTGATTGATTTTTTTATCAATGAGCCACCAATCTGGTCTAATAACAATTTAAGTGTTAAAACATCCATTTATCCATCCTTTTCCGTCACCACTTCATCCCCTGCCGTGGGCCATGGGGAGCTGGAGCCTATCTCAGCTAGCTTAGGGCACGAGGTGGGGAAAAGTCCGGGAGCAATGCCAGTGCACCACGGAGCCACACAGAGAAACAGACAACCACACATGCACACACTCACACCTACAGTCAACTTGGAACCAGACAATTAACCTGAAGCACAAATGTTTTTTGGAGGTGGGAAGAAGCCGAAGAACTTGGTGAGGATGCGAACCCAGAACTCCCTTGCTGTGCAGCAACAGCGCTACCTACTGTGCCACTATGCCGTCCATACTTGTGAACATGTGAAATGATATTCAAGGACCATTCAACAACAAACCATGTGTACCAACTAAAATAATAATAATAATAATAATAATAATAATAATAATAATAATAATAATAATAATGGAAGTAAGCCTCATTCTACTTTTCCAGTGAATTACAATTGGTTTCATTTGATTGATTACTTCAGTTTATTAAAAGTACATTGCCCAAGTAGTTTGACATTACCCCAACACAGGAGTGATTTACACAAACTTAAGGCCATGGATTGAATAAGATCACTCAAGTTTCTTCTGCAAAGAACTATAAAATCTAAATATAATAACTGCCCGTCCAGGCTGCTATATCTGTAGTCACAAGCAAGTTCTTTGCCAATTAGCAAGTGTCCTGGGAAGACATTTCTCACCAACAGTAATTTCTGCCCAAACATCTAGCTCTGTTAACATCATTGCCTTTGTACCAACAGGACCAGCCCTAAGACTACAACTACAAGGAGTGAAACAAGTCTACTACATATACCCTATATATTGACCCACTACAGCTTAGGGGGCTGCCATGGATAAACCATTTGAGTGAAAAAACAAAACAAAATATGTAGACATAGCAGTGGAGGCAAGGCAATTGGACTGGAGAGTGCAAGTGCTACCCATAGAGGTGGGGTTCGGAAGCTTAATTATCTATTCAACAATCATACTCCCATAAGAGATGGGAATCTGACGAAACCACAGCGTTGCTCTCATGTGCTACTGAACTAGTATGGGATGCAAGGCGACCAACCGAGGAAATGATAAAAGCCGATGGAGGCACCCCTGCGACCCCAGATGTTGCTATTGAGCCCTCTGGAGGTATTATGGGCCTGTCAATGAAACATTTGCGAAGGATGGTGCCAACCTGATGATTCTATTGCAGTTATTACATCCACCCCTTAATCAATTAATAAATTACTGCCAGTCCAATAAATGCAACTATAACTTCACTATATAAAAGATGATGTTGGCCGCCTGAACTTTTGAACTAAAAAGTTTTTACTCATTACTAAATGGGGAACAAAATCAATAAGAGTCAAGCTTTGTTATTTTGTCATATTTGTTTTGTCTAGGTCACCATCACAGACCTAGGAGTCCAGTTGGTCGCATCACTGTTCCTTAGTATGTCAGAAAGCCCTGGAAGTTACCAGGCTTTACAGTTAACAACAACAGCTACAGACCTGCTACACACACCTAAACAGGTAAGACACTGTCACTCTTTCACTATCTGTTTTTCTCTGTCTCTTTCTCAATCTCCCTCTGTTTTCATGCACACACACACACACACACACACACACACACACACACACACACACACACACACACACACACGCAGACACTGAATTTTAAGCTGTTTCCTTCTCTGCGGTAATATCCCAAAGGTTCTAATCAAAGAAGTTAAACAGTAATTATGTGGTGTGAACATGATGTAAATGATATCTCCTTCATAATCTGATTCTAATTAGGAGTACATAACTTCCAGGCTATAGCACCATTTAGCTACAGCTACTACCATGTAAAGATCTTCAAAAAGGATATTAAACTAAAATTACAATAGATAATCAGTCCTCCTCTCCCTGTGGTCTCTTTTATTTGCCAGACTGAAGAAATAAGCATTTCACATTTTTGTAATGCCTTTTTTTTCATTTTGCAGTGGCATGGTGTTGGCAAAAACTAATCTCAATGAAAATTAAATAATTTTGAACATTTTGACAGGTCCTGTATCAACTGTACAGCTCTTAAACTTGTGAAATGGTGCTCAAACACGCTGTTCAGAATCAGTTTATTTGGGTGACATAACAAAAAGAGTGATTCGCATAGCTCAGCCCCACCCCAATAAGAAGGCGTTCATCTCCAAGGTGAAGTTCACTGTGTCCGGTGGTAAGGTAGCAGTGTGTTGGAATGTCATCGCTCAGAATAGGTACAGCCCTGACACACACACAAGGGGCCTGTTGGCATGCAATGTATAGTGTAAGGTGCAGCGACGGGCTGCTCTTTTGTGGTTCAACCCCATGAGCAATTTGTGTGGGGGTGGGGGGTGCTTTGCTCCTGCCTCCCCCAACTGCTGAAATTCAGGACCACGGATAACTTTGGACAATACACTTCAAATTCAGTGTAGTTCGACGTCTGGCAGCTGTGTGACATTGATTAAAAATAGTATAATTTGGGACCTTTAACTATCACTTAAGATGGAAACAATGGGGCAGTGGTCTGTGACATCACCTATTGCCTATGTATAATGACTTCCTTCTAAAACTCCCCAAAAGAACTACTCAGCAGATGCAGTCATTTGAAGTGGCTCATGCTAATGACCACCATTAGCATACCAGGGCTCAATGACGTCTTTGAAATTCATATTTTGACGACCATTGACTTTCCCTGACACTCCCAATTACCATGACCATCAGTGGGCCAGCCAGGCTGGTCTTGGAAACACTCATTGTAATATGAATAGCACTGACCACATCTCACAGAGGTTAGAAGTTGAGGTAACACAAAACAACCACAAGAACTGAACAAGCCTCTTGCATGAGAAGTGAAAGGTCTTCAAAGAACTTTCTAAAAGTCCAGTGGAATGATTCAAATGCCTTTGGATAACCATGACCTGGATAAATGAGAACCTTCACAGATGACAAGTAGAGAAACTACAGTAAATATATTTTTTAGATTGCTGTTGCTACTGCTGGCAATGTTGACAATATATTGTCTGGTTGATACAGAAAAGTAAAAGAATAGCGAGCACTGGAAGAAGTGTCTCAATACAAAAGAAACTGTTGGGTTTCAATTATCACTATATATATTTCAGGTTGCTATGTATGTGTGGGAGGTTCTCGTTCCATGAGTGGAATAGTTGATTTCTCTCTGTGTTTTGTACCAATGTTAGCAACATGCTATTTATTTCCATTGTGTTGGGCACACAGCTGAATGATTCAAAGACATATCCGAGTGTCAGTCTACCTAGGCCAATACCAATGAACATCCTAACTGTATGTTTTCTCAGTAAAGTTAAAAAAATATATAATAAAGTAAATCAATAATTAAAAATACTTCTTGGCCCTTTTGCACATGAAGCTAAGGGATCTTTTCTTCACTCTAATGAATATAAACATTATTTTTTTGTTGTTTTCTTTCCTTTGTGAGTCACAATTTAATCTGAAGTACTTAAACAAGCTGAAGTGGATGCTGATATAGTTAATGGCTTTATAGTTTTTGCGACCACCACTTAAAATTTAGCACCACCACGAAAATTTAGCAAACAACAAGGAAGATCTTCAGAAATTGTCAGTCTCACCGTATCACTTCTATTAAACAGCATTGTATGTCCTCTGCTTTAAAAATTTAATCACTCATCAACAAAATAAATCTGTAGTTTGAATGTTTGAGAACCTGTGTCTCACCAGTTGCTATTAATTAACTCACACTGGATTACATCTCCCCAACTATATACTGTATTTGAATAAGCTCACTTGAAAACCTCACACTGTCACGTTTTAACTCTACCCACTACCTGCCCAACCAATCATGGCGCATTTTCCGGAAGGAATCATGTGAACAATATAGCGTAAGGGAAGGGCCAGCAAGGCTTTTTGCTGTCGTTATGCCTTTCTTCCACATGACAACACAGATATCTCGGACGAAAACACCTGCCAAAGTGAAATTTTTTGAAAACTCCGGGTCTGCGTTGTCATGTGGATGCTGTAACCGAAACCTTTTTGTATCCAGGGGGCGTCTCCGTTGTGACGTTAGTGTGTGTGTGACCCATGTCTACATGTACACACTGAATGGAGTTAAAACCATTTTTTTTCTGACATATAACAGCTCCACGTCAAGGGCGCGCTGATAATCATGCTTGACAGTTGGACATTTGTTGGTCTGTTTCTTTCTTTACGAGTCAAAAAGTTTATATACTATTTATTCCTTTATTCATTCACTGTTCAATTATATTATGAGAAATATAATCTGAAAATCTTATTGTTGTATTTTTCACTGTCTTTCAGGAAGCTGCAATCAGTGCATGGATTCAGTACAGTGATGGTTCAGTGACACCTCTCGATGTGTATGATCCCAAAGACTTCCTCCTCTCTGTTGTGTCATTAGATGAGAGCATTATCTCCATAACCAATCAGGTACTACCTATTAATGTATTGGTAATCTGACTGGTTTAAAGATATGTAAACAGTGCTTATGACAAATGTAACGGTTGATTTTGGTAAATTGACAGTCTAGTGTCTAAAGTAATATATGAAAGTATTTTAGTGCTCTGTCTATATACCTTCATGTTATATTTAATTTCAGGAGCAACACTGGCCTATTGTAGTGGCAGAGGGTGATGGACAGGGGGCACTGGTTCGTGTAGAGATGATCATCTCTGAGACTTGCCAGAAATCCAAAAGAAAAAGTGTGCTGGCATCTGGAGTTGGCAATGTAGTAGTGAAGTTTGGAGCAAAAAACGAGGAGCAGGGTGTGATAGGACAAGGTGGTCTGGATGATGGAGGAGGGATCGACAACAGTACCAATGAACGAAGAACAAAGGACAGAGAGTGGAAATCCAACAGTGCAACAGTGGATCATGAGGAAGGAGCAAGACAGAAGGTGGGAGGGAACAATGACTGGATGAAAAAGCAGTCCTAACAACAATATTTGATAGACCAGCACAAACCGTAGAATGTTGATCATAATTTTTTTTAGTAAACTATCATTTCTAGCAAAAGTAGACACAGAAATGGATAGCGATTTACTGTACTACCTTTAACTGAAAGTACAGTCTATTTTCATATTAGCTGTAATCCACAATTTAGTAGTTGAAGGATTACTGAAAACCAGAAAACAAAAAATGGAAGAAAATTTGGAAATAATATCTTTTTAACTATCTTTTTTGTGCTATCAGGTTAGCACAACGACCAAGAGCACAGTAACTCATCGTGCTTCTGGTGGCAAAGCTGCTGGTGGAGGCAGCAACCGAGGGGGACGCACCAGCCAAGCAGGAGACTACAGCAGCAACCCAGCACAAGTGGAGGTGCCAGGCAATGCTGACAGTGAGTTGACCCAGACAACTAGAGGACTTTCAGACCTGGAAATTGGAATGTATGCCCTTTTGGGTGTCTTCTGTTTGGCAATACTGGTCTTCCTCATCAACTGTGTCAGCTTTGCCTTCAGGTATATGTCAATAGTAAATATTAATAATTACACATTTCAAAAATTGTAATTTAGTTAAACTAATCATTATGCTTAATCTGCAGATACCGTCACAAGCAGGTCCCTGTGCTGGAAGCAGGAGACAACATGAATCATGCCCATGACTGGGTGTGGCTTGGCAATGAGTCTGATATTCTAGCTGACCAGTCTGACCAATGCCAGGGAAGGTTGCCCGATGAGTGCACTACTATCATTGACCACAGTGAAGGATATGAAGAGAACAAATACTTGCTAAATGGGGCTGGTAACGCTTTAGTGTTGGGCATGGGCACAGGCATGGGAAACATAACTGGGAGTAGTGGCACAGGTGGACACCGAAACATTAACCATGGACAAACGATGCCCAGATCTGTTCCAGATCCACATCAGTGCCTTTCAACAATCACTACAGGTGGCAAAAATGCTAGTGGTCAAGCACAGCATCTGAATAATTCCCCTCAAGCCACAGCTGCAGCTGCAGCTGCCAAACGCAAGCGTGTCCAGTTCACATCTTTTGCCACAGTTCTACCCAATGATAATTTGGGCGGGTGTGGCCCATACACCAATTCTTCAGTCCTGATGACCAATGGGAGCGAGGATGATATCAAGTGGGTCTGCCAAGATATGGACCTTGGTCAGTCTGAAATCAGAACCTACATGGAGAGGCTACAAGACAATCTGTGAATGAGACTCCGGGAAAGAGACTGCAGAATGGAGGGGTAGAGGATATGTGCAGGAGGAAGAGGACTGATAATTCATACAATTCACCTGTAATGCCTTTGCAATGGATGACCAGAGGGAGAATGACTGGAACCTGAGAATTATTGAACATACAGGACCGGTGATGCTTATATTCTCATATATTCCCACTAAGCTTTTTGAAAGAATATTGCCATCCCTAGCTCACACTAAAATCAATGGTGACAAATAATAATAGTAATCATTTGAAGGGAAAACTGAAAGGAGAAAAAGAAGAATTGTTCATTTTCAAAGTCAGTATTGGTACTAAATATAAATTTTCACAATACCAATACATTATTATACTAAACAGTAAATGCAGGGTATGTTACTGGACAGTATTGTGATTTAACAATGTACATTCAAACAATGATGGCAAAAAATATTTTTACTCAGAGGGTATAATGCCAGCATTGGATTAAAATATTGATGATTTGTCCAGTTTCAGTAGTCTGCAGAAAAGTCATATAAATAAATACTGATGTTTTTGATCATGTGACCAATTTATATATTACAGCATACAGACAATTTTGCGATTTTATCAAACCGCAGAATGTGCAAGACGAAAAAGTTGAAAATCACGTAAAAAGGCTGATTCTCCCTCGGATCCAAGACAGAGGCATTTAAACTTGCACAAGTACAAACAGGAAAAGACATTGGCCACATTTGAGGCTTACTTCCTGTTTACGGAAACCTTCCTATGAATGACTGCTTTCTCCCAGTCAGAACAAATCCTGTCATCCCTTGGCCCCCTCTCCTTCTTTGTGACTGGACAACAGAAGAACTTTGTGAACTAAAATGCACAGTAAACTACTGTCTGTACACTAAAAAGAGGACCGAGCTATCTTATAGTAAAACATTCTGCTAAGGCATTACAAAGCCTGACCAACAACCGATGTGGATTATTTAAGGCAAACTCACAGAACAACAAATCATACCACAACACCTTCAGTGTTATCACTGGGAGTCACAGGATATACCTAATTATGAGACAATTCAAATGGGGAAAAAATGACACTCCTTAATAGCCAATTGATGGAAATGGGTTCATGAAATCTGTTTGTTTTCTCTGAACATAATTGTGTAATTGTTTGCTTGTTTTTTTTGTTCTTTCATACAAAAATAATTTTCCAATTGTGTTTTGCCCTTTTTTGGGAATATAGTGTGGTAGCATTATTTTTAGAGATTGATTAATATTTTAAGGATGTATGCTTTTTTTTTTTTTTTTTTCCTAGAGGTCTATTTATTTAAATTAACATTTCAGAGGGTGAGGAAAGAAAGGGCAAGAAGACGGAATAGGCAGTGTTTGCCTCACCTTCATTAAGCTCAGGTGATGAGTCATGAAAATTTGACAATAAAAAATAGGAACTGTAAGATTGTTGAGATTGCAATATTTATTTATAAATATTTTACTGTTTCAGAGTAAACTGTATGTTGTAGATAAATACACATGCTTCAAAAGTGCTTGTGAATAAGATTGCAGGTCACTACTCAATAACATGGTGATATTTTGTAAATTTTAAAGTGCAAATATGATACATAATACTATTTACCACCACAATGTGAAAGATATCTTATTGGTTGTTCTAAAAAATGTTCATGTCTTTGTTAAATATTGAATGAGTTCTTGCTTTTGTACAGGGTAGGACTAACTTTCTCTCCATAATGAGATAAAAATTGATGTAATTTATTGTACATCACACTCAAAATTGTTTGAGATTCGTGAGTCCAAGAAAATAATCTCAGAGAGGAATCCAAACTACTTGTTAGACTGTTGGGCTACTTCAAATAAAACAAACATTTGGATCACTACAGATGTAAACATCTTCATTTTCAGTTATGTTATTTTTTGTTATTATTTTAAGATATACAAGAATACCTAATCGTTAAAATGAAACAGAATGAAACAATTTGTAGTTAGTACAAATATTGATTATGCAGAAAGTACTGGACTAGTTCCAAATAGTAAAACTAAATAGGCTGCACTGCACCAAAGCAGTAGATGTTCTTATTGATGATGACGACTATCCTGTCTCATACTCATTGCTGTATCTTGCCTACGCTAATATATTTGCTAGAATGCTGTTGATTGAAAGCATCAGGACAGGTTTGATAGTCAGCTGAGGTAAAAGTGATGCATTGCTGTCAAGTAAAACATTTTGATTGTTAACAGAACTGAATTTAAATATTTTTTGCAGCTGATTAAACCCAGTTCACCTGTGTAATTTTAACATTGTATGGATGGGAGCAAAAAATAATACAACTTACAATATCTCTAACCATTATTTTTACTGGGGGGATGGGGGGGTACAATTTTATTTTGAGACTGGAGAAAACAGATCTTTTGTATATCATCTTCGTGGAGGACTGCTATTTACTGGTAACTAATTAAACACGGCTCAACCTTGTTACAGTGGTAAGAAAGTGTTTCTGAAGAATGAAGTTTCAGCTTCTTAGCGATCTTTGCACCATCCATGTTTCACAGAACAGCCAAGAAGAAGAGGAAGAAATGTACTGTGTTAATATCACATGGAGAAAATATGGTTAGAGGGGTTAGTTGCAAAAAAAAAAAAAAAAGAGACATACAGTTTATGGTAATTTTCAGGGTCATATTGTGAATATAGTTGTCTACTAACTTTATTTAATGATATCTTAGTTATGTACACCCTGAAGCAACTCCTCCTCTCCTGAAACTTCAGCGACCCTCTGATGATTCAAACACACAGGACTGGCAAGTGAACATTCCTTTGGAGTTTTTGACCATGAATGTGTCTCTTTGCCTGTCATTGCATGCTAGAGAAGCAATATTAATCAGTATTAATGTTGGACTTAGGTCATCAATGTTGTGGCATGATAACAGTCTTGTTATGACATTAACAGTTGTTTTGGTATCTATTTAGCTGGTGCAAAGTTGCCAAGGGAAGGAATTCCTGCAGTATGGAAATGTAGCAATATTGGTATCCTCAGGGCCTGTCTATTGAATAAATGTACACATAACAGCAGATATAGCATAATACAAGCATGCAGTACCAGCAATGATCATGTGGCAAAACAGACTTTGGATGACAACAAAGCTAATGTTAGAAGAGTATTGGAATACTTACGGAGTTTTCCTCGGGATTAATAAAGTACCTGTCTGTCTGTCTGTCCGTCCGTCTGTCCGTCCATCCATTGGTCTAAATACATACAGAATTAAATAGATTTCCAGTGATCGTGGGGACTGCTATTGCTACAGTTTTGTTTTGTTTTTTTTTAATCACAACTTAATCTCATGACATCCTTGATTGGGATTTTTTCAACATGTTTGTGGTGATCATTGGATCATTGTCCCAAAATTGGTCTAGAGCTCCCGCTATTGAAGGGATTCTATTGTATCTACCTGTGGTATAATAACTATTGTACATTGTTATTTCTCGTATTTCTCCAACTCCTCTGCACTCCTGATCATCATTGTTTTCATCTGCTCCAGAGAAAGCCACATTGTTTTGATGAAGATCTTGCAGTTGTTCGTCTAGGTGTTGTAGAATAGTCCATTCTTCTTTAGTTGTTGAGTTTTTTTAGCGATATCAGCATTTACACTTACAGTTCTCAACGGGAGCAGACGTCTTTCTTCTGTCTCCTGTTGTCGCTATCTCTCTAACTCATATCCAGACTGACTCTCACTTATTCTCTGCAAAATGACAAAAGGAAAAGGAAAATTGGAGGACACTAAAGACCAGATGGTCTCTATGAAATAATTAAAGAGTGAGTTAAAGAGCAACTTTGATAAGTTAGGGAGTGACTTTGATAAAAACTTGAAAGAAAAGCTAAAACCGCTGCTAGACGCCATGGAAGAAATGAATAACGAATTGAAGAAAATGCAGGAAGACATGGATGAAAAAGACCGAAATTTTTTTTTCTTGGAACAGGAATAACAAAGAACGGATGATTTCAAACAAAGCATTCGTATAAATAATGTGATCATCACTGGAATCAAAATTAAGCAGAGGAATTACAGAAATGCTGTGGTCAGCGCTGACATAGAATCTCTGGAGCAACAAGTGAGTTCTCAACTGAAGGATCTGGAGATAACTATAGATCCAGACCAGATTGAGATATGTTACCCATTACCATTTGGAGGTAGGAGACCACCGGCAGTGCTGATAAAATTCAACAAACGTAACACAAAATTGCTCCTCTGAAACAAGGCTTCAAGCTGAAAGGAAACAATGTCTACATTAGTTAGTTAGTTAGTTATTCATTTATTTCAGGCAAGGCAAGGAAAAACAAAACAACAAACAAACAACAAACAACAACAAACAAAATAATTAAATAATAAGCAAAGATCATAACTCAACAATACAATACATCAATGAGAATCTTACTAAAAACAATGCTGATATCGCTAAAAAAGCTCAACAACTGAAGAAGAATGCGCTGATCGACAACACAACTGTGAACCACTGCAGGATCTTCATCAAAACAAAGGGGCTTTCTCCGAACCAGATGGAAACAACAGTGATCAGGAGTGCATAGGAGTTGGTGAAATATGAGCTATAAAGACAGACAAGAATTGTTACTACACCAAAGATCAGTACAACAGAGTCACTTCAATATTGGGTGCTCTACAATTTTGGACACGTCAAGTATTACATGGAACAGTTGAAAAATCAACATCATCAATATCAGAAACATGGATTCATGAACAAAAAAAACCCCAAAAAACACGGATTTGTGATAACATGGGATAACATTAAATTTGAGACTTTAAAGAGCATGTTGATATCTTTTGACAATATAATACCATGTAAAACTGTTAAAGTGTCTGCAACAAACTGGTTAATTCTTGTATAAACACTGTCTGCTGAAAGAGGTTAATATGATCATTATATTCTTGTGGAGAACACTGGCAGGGTCAACTTCTTGTTTTGACTATCCATGATGTTGACAAACCTTGTGTTCCTAGGAAGAACGTAAACATGGTTATACTCTAGGGCAGTGGTTCTTAACCTTGTTGGAGGTACCGAAACCTGTCGGTTTCATATGCTCACTTACCGAACCCTTCTTTAGTAAAAAAATAAATAAAATTAAATTTAAGGCATAAGTATATGTTTTACTGGTGTATTTAATGAATTGTGCATTAATGTCACCTTTTTCAAAGAACAAAACCAAGACAGTGCATGAACTCACATGAAATTACCTACTTACAAATCAGTGTGACTTCTGTTGTTATTGAGAGACCAGTTCAGATATGCGTGGCTCCACCTTGGCAAGTGCTACTCTTCTGTCATTTTCCAAGCAAAGGATGTTTCTTTTGTTTTCCATGCAGCTTAAGGAAGTGTTCCTTTATTTTTGCCAGTGTGAGACTAGAGTTGCTCAACTTGACATTGCAAATCATGCAGAACGCTGACTCTCATCACGTTCCGTTATACAGTACATGTAAATTCACGTTAATAATAATTATAATAATGGATTAGATTTATATAGGGCTTTTCTGGACACTCAAAGACACTTTACATTGGATTAATTATTCATTCACTCGTCATTCATACTTGGTGATGGTAAACTACGTATATAGTCTCCCCTGGGGCAGAGGACGGAGGCGTGGCTGCCAATCTGCACCTACGGCCCCACCCACCACCTCCGGAACAATCACACACATTCACACACCAGCGAGTGCCCCACTGGAGCCAAGCAGGGTAAAGTTTTTTTCCCAAGGACACAACGACAAATGACTCGGCGGGAGCGGGAATCAAACCGCCGATCTTGAATAATTGACCCGTGATACCACTGAACCACGGCCGCCCGTTGCACATATTCGCCCGACCACTTTCATTTTTTGCTCAACATAGTTACTATGAATTAAATTAAGAAAGCTATCAGATGACGTACCGTTATGACAGGCATAAATCGACTACTGAGTGTCCATGTAGGCTAATGGTTGTAGCGTGATCACCTGCAACCAGTGATGGCTAAGGGGGACGTGTCATCACGAATTGACATGATGTGTCAAATGCACACAGTGATTCATGTATGTTCAGCAAAAACACCCGACACATCATGTCGAGAGTTTTGTCTTGACCTCTGTCTCCGTCGAACCCCTGAGAGCGACTCACCAAACCCTAGGGTTAGATCGAACCCAGGTTAAGAACCACCCAGAAAGTACACTCAACAAAAATATAAACGCAACACTTTAGTCTTTGCTCCCATTTTTTATGAGATGGACTTAAAGATCTATAATTCATTCCTGATACACAATACTACCATTTCTCTCAACCATTGTTCACAAATCTGTCTAAATGTGTGATAGTGAGCACTTCTGCTTTTCTGAAATAATCCATCCCACCTCAAATGTGTGCCACATCAAGATGCTGATCTGACATCATGTTTAGTACACAGGTGTACCGTATACTGCCCACAATAAAAGGCCACTCTGAAATGTGCAGGTTTTTTTTGTCAGATCAGCATCTTGATGTGGCACACCTGTGAGGTGGGATGGAATATCTCAGCACAGCATAAGTGCTCACTATCACACATTTAGACAGATTTGTGAACAATGTTTGAGAGAAATGGTAATATTGTGTATCTGGAATGAATTATAGATCTTTAAGTCCATCTCATGAAAAATGGGAGCAAAAACAAAAGTGTTGCTTTTATATTTTTGTTGAGTATAATTGTGGTATTGCATATAATGTCTGGAGTGGCAGAGAAGTACATTTGAGTGCAGCAGAACAGTGGTAAAGTGTGCTGTAGTTGTGACAGCAGAGTTCAAAGTTGAAGTGGACTGCTCAGGGATTAGCTTTGAGCCCCTTCCTATTTGCAGTGGCAATGGATAGACAGATGAAGATAGACATTTTGATTGTTCTGTCATTGCGTGTGTGTGTGTGTGTGTGTGTGTGTGTCTGTGTGTGTCTGTGTGTGTCTGTGTGTGTGTGCACTGAAAACTCGTCCGAGTAGTGTGGCACATTAGGACCCATTAAGAACCTTTTGTGGTTCCACGCTGCTGCTGTACCTCCTTCTGACCAACCAGAGGCAATTCTCAATATTTACCACAATTCACCACATTACATGTGCAGTTGCTGATGACAGAGCAGATGTTGACAAGAAAAACAGATCCAGGGTTGCTTACGTAGTTTCTGCATGCTTTATTTCAGGAAGTAATCTCTATGGGGTCAGTTTCTTTAATACAGGATTTCAGTTCAGATGTAATTTTAGACCTAAATCTATTACCTTGTGGAGCGCGACTGGCTGCATAAAACACATCTGGTGTGCTATTGTCAAAGTCAAGCAGCGACAGGACTTACTGGAATCTATACGGTTCTAATGAGCTAGACATGTGGTACCTGTTAAAATCCATTTGATGACAAAAATAAAAGGTCATCAACATTTTTTCCTTAATATCTGTGTATTCAAGACCATCTGTGCTCAGTATTGATTGGATGTCTCACAGATCTGGAAGAAAGTAACACTTTAAGTGGCTGAGAATAAAAAACCCAAGATTTCCTTGTTAAACCCATTACACGTGGTGGTGATTCAAAAGGAGCAGAAGAGAGCAGTTGTGATAGATATGACAAATTTAACCGACATGACATCAGAAAGAAAAGCACAAGAGGACGGAAACGCATTTTGGATGGAAGGAACAGTTAGAACAGATGTGAGAGGTGAAAACCAAAATGCTCACAGTTGCAATAGCATATACAGACACTCCTCAACTTCCGTTTTAGTTATGTTCCGAACGGCCAAACGTAATGTGAAAATGAACGGAAGTTGTCACTGTACATTCCAGTAATGTGTGACCATTCATACTGTTTGTACATCCATAAATTATATTACCGTATTTTATAAAACACCCCTAAATCATTAATTATAAACATATATTGTAAAATGATAACATTAATTTCATTTTCTTAACACAAGAGTAACACGCGATGAATTGGGAAGAGGCAAGGCACATTTAGTCTGTCGTTTGCATCATGAAAACAATGGACACAGTGTTTAATGTGAGATCGTTTGAAAGTCTCATACTACGGAGAGCATGCTAAACTCAAACATTCCCTCACAAAAAAACATTTTTACAAAATTATTTTAGTCAGTTCAAACGTAAAATCGAAAAAATGTAAAACGAATGAACATAAATTGAGGAGCATCTGTATACATACAAAATGTATGTGTTGAGTGTGTATATACTTGTGTCTCTGTGGGTGAGTGCACAAGTATGTTATGATGAGACTATCTGCTGCTGCTGTAATAATATATTCATTTTGAGGGTGCACAGTAATGATAGTATTACCTTCACCTTGACAAAATAGGTCCACAGTTTTCTTGTCCATAAAGGTAAATATACCTTCTACACTTCTTTCTGTGGTTGCTGAGCAAACATATACAAAAGCACACACATACATATACAGTGCACCTATACAAACTAAAGTCAGACTAAAACACACACTTTTTATTACTCAACCACGACACACATTATCATAACTGTTCAGATCCTAATATAACCTCATGAAATGACACATTCAATGTCCGTCTCTCTCACACATCTTATTAGAGGCTTATTTCTGCTACAAGATTTAAAAGTCTGTGTGCAACTAAAATGCATCCATAGAATTACCTTACTTTCTGATCACAGTTGTACTAAAGTCTTGTATAAAGAGTATTGCTTCTGTCACAGGAAGAAAGTTGGCTTTTTAGGGGCAGTGCAGGCTATGAGAATTTATCTTGTTCCTGATAAAATAGTTGGATTAAGCCTGTCATAATGGCTTATCGTGTCATCAAGGGATCCTCATGCTTCTGACAACACAACAAATGTGAAATAGAAGAAAAGCAGTTTTTTACTGAGCCCACAAGGTAACTACTAAAATATTTTGAATTTGAGTGTCACACATTATTCTTGCATTTAATTTGTCTCCAATCAATTGTTAGTGGGCCAATTTCATGAAGCAGGGTTAACAAACCTTGAGTAAAACCTGTGGCTCTGAGTTGATTTAGCCTGAACTTTGAAACCCAGGGTCTAGGGTTCCACCAAGACTGGTCAGGATTAGGATTTCTGCTCAAGATAGTACATTTCCCAGTTTGGGATAAATAAATTATTTCTATCTATCTATCTATCTATCTATCTATCTATCTATCTATCTATCTATCTATCTATCTATCTATCTATCTATCTATCTATCTATCTATCTATCTATCTATCTATCTATCTATCTATCTATCTATCTATCTATCTATCTATCTATCTATCTATCTAGTTTTGCAGACCAAGGTTGATTTCAACCGGAGTTTAGTAGGTGCGACACAACTCTAAAAATGCCTCATCAGTGGAGACCCAATTCAATGAGTCCTACTGACGACATACAAGAAGCGCTTCGCATACTTTACGGTAGTTGAAGTACAGATTTTAATTAATGTATACGAACACTTTGAGTACATTTTTGGAAGAAAGGAACATCACTGTGGCTGTTGGAGAGGTTTTTAGAATTTCCTCTTCTCCTTTCGGCTTTTCCCTTCAGGGTCATCACAGCAAATCAGCTGTTTCCATCTAACCCTGTCTTTTGCATCGTCTTCTCCCACAACAACTAGCTTCATGTCCTCTTTCACTACATCCATAAACCTCCTCTTTGGTCTTCCTCTAGGTCTCCTGCCTGGCATTTCAAAACTCGGCATCCTTCTACCAATATATTCACTATCTCTCCTCTGGACATGTCCAAACAACCTCAGTCTGGCCTCTCTGACTTGATTTCCAAAACCTGTAACATGTGTTGTCTTTCTGATGTACTCATTCCTGATCGTATACATCCTGGTCACTCCCAAAGAGAGGCTCAGAATCTTCATCTCTGCTACTTCCAGCTCTGTCTCCTGTCTATATCTCAGTGACAATGTCTCTTGACCAAACAGCAGATCACAGTGTAATCTGCAAACATAATAGTCCATGGAGATTCATGTCTAACCTTGTCTGTCAGCCTGTCCATCACCACAGAAACAAGAAGTGGCTCAGGGCCGATCCCTGATGCAGTCCCACCTCCACCTTGAACTCCTCTGTCACACCTTACAGCACACCTCACCACTGTCTTACCCTCCTCATGTCCTGGACCACTCTAACAACACTTCTCTGCCACACCAGACTTCCTCAGACAATACCACAGTTCCTCTCTGGGCACCCTGTCATCAGCTTTCTCCATATCTACAAAAACACAATGCAGCTCTCTCTGGCCTTCTCTGCACTTATCTATCAACATCCTCAAAGCAAATATTGCATCTGTAGTACTCTTTTTTGGCATGAAACCATACTGCTACTCGCAAATGTTGACTTCTGCCCTTAGACTAGCTTCAACTTCTCTTTTCCATAACTTCACTGAATCACTCATCAGTTATTTTTCCTCTGTAGTTGCCACAACTCTGCACATCTCCCTTGTTCTTAAAAATTGGCACCAGCATACTTCCCCTCCATTCCTCAGGCATCTTCTCACTATTTAAGATCCTGTTGAACAACCTAGGCAGAAACTCTACTGCCACCTCTCCTAAAAACTTCCATACCTCCATAGGTATATCATCAGGACCGAGTGCCTTTCCACTCTTCACCCTCTTCAATGTCTTCCTCACTTCATTCTGACTAATCTTTGCTACTTCCTGGTCCACAACAGCCACCTGTTCTAGTCTTTGTTCTCTCTCATTTTCCTCATTCCTCATCTCTTCAAAGTACTCGTTCTATCTTCCCATCACAGTACTGGCACCTGTCAACACACTTCTATCCCTATCCTTAATCACCCTAACCTGCTGCATGTCTTTCCCATCTCTGTCTCTATGTCTTGCCAACGTTTATAGATCAGTCTTTCCCTCCTTACTGTGCGACCTAGCATACAAGTCAATCACAAGCCCCTTGTTTGGCCTTTGCTACCTCTACTTTCACCTTTCGATGCATCTTCCTGTACTCTTGTCTACTCTCCTCAGTCATTTCAGTGTCCCACTTCTTAGCTAACCTCTTTCTCTGTATACACTCCTGTAACCCTTCATTCCACCATCAAGTATCCTTATCTACTTTTCTTCCAGATGACACACCAAGTACTTTCCTACCTATCTCCCTGATTAAATTTGCTGTAGTCATCCTACAGACAACCATCCTCTGCTGTTTGGCTATACTCTCATCTACCACTACTTTGCAGTCACTGATCTTGAGTACAATTTCTTCTGCTGCAGATGTGAGGACGGATCAGGTCGTGGATGTGTGTGATTGATTGGGATGAGAACCGTTCACGATCATAAAGATAACTGTATATGACGGGAGATCTAAAATGCAATACAATAATATTTAATTCTCTGAATTAAAGCTGAACTTTCACCAGTGGGATCCTCGTCAAATGGCATGCCATGTTTGCAATTAAAATACTTCCAAAACATGGAGTATTTAGAAGTATACAGTAAAACTGTCACGGCTCGAACAAGACGTGTGGTGAACCCAAAAGCACGACAAACGGGCGGGTCAGGAGTCTCATAAAGAGCTTAATCAAACAGGCAGGGTTCAGGTATTGAGTAATCAGTCCAAACAGCAGACCAATCAGACAGACAGCAAGCGAAAAAACAGTACAATAATCAGGCGGTTCATGCACAAAAGGCAATCCAACAAACCAGGCAGACAAATCCAAGGAGGGGTTACAACAGGCAGGGTCCGATAAAAATAGCAGGGGTGAAGCAAGGTCAAAGGGTAAGGCAGGACACAATGGCTGGAAGGTCAGGACAAACACTAACAATCTGGCAGAGAGCTGAAGGCTAAGCTGGGTATATGAAGAGTCGTGGATGATTAGGGGAGTGGCTGTAGGTGAGCGAAGGGAAGGCAGGTGCAGGGAATGAGCTGATTGCAAGTGGGACCGGACCTGGAATGACGGATATGTTAATAATGGGAAAACAAACAGGACGTGACAAACTCTCTGTCCGACAGAACCAGGAAATGAAATGGCATAAGCGGCTTTGGAAGTGGGCGGAGTCATAAAAAACCCTGGGTTTGTGGAATAAAACTTGCTCCCAACCAGGTTAGTTTCAGAGAGTCTGCTACTGCGGTAACAAACGCAGAGGTTCAGTTACCTCTCTTTGTGAAACAAGTTAGGGTTACTCCTCTGACTCTAGGTTAATTTACCTCTGTTTGTGAAACTGGAAACCCTGGATTTTCCTCACTTCAGAGTTAAAATAACCAAGGTTTCCACTAACACTGCTTTCTGAAAAAGATCCAATGTTCTACTTGGGTTGTAAACTTTAACTTTGTTTGCTTCTGCTTTTCTGTCACTGATTTATAATTTTTGATGGTTCATTATATTTAATTCTGGAAAACTGGCTTTTTTCACATTTTATTGGCTTACTGAGATCCTCGTTTGGATTTGTCAGATGACTGTCAAATTATATTTAGTGACAAACATACAATAAATGCCATGTGTAGGTGAAATACATCTTTTAGTCATGGACTTGCCATCTACCTTTCTCTCTTTTACCTGTTCATCCCACATGTTTTTCATCCTCTGTCTTGCTCACAATGCAGTCCCTCCCTATTTTGTCTCATTTTATCATGCACACAGAGTACACCACTCTAGTCTAGAGCTGCTTTCCATTAACATGTGTTTTGTCCATCCCTGAAGGCTCTGCGCTGCTACACTAGTTGATTTACAGCTCTTATCAAATACATATTGCCAAGCGAGTGAGACGTGCAACCTTTCATTTGCACACTGCCGCCCTGCAAATTCAACACGCTACATTAACAAGAAAAATGACTCCTGCTATGCATGCCAAGAGTTTGTGCCTGCATGTTTGTGTGTATGTGTGTGTGTTTCAAAGAGTGAGGAAAAGAAAGATGAATTAGAAAAGTGCCACAGAGGGAAATACCTTACAGTAAACCATCTCTGTGGGTGAAAGAGAGCAAGGGAGTGTGTGTTCACTTAAATGAGTGTAATTTATGGATGTAAGAGTTTGTGTGCTCCAATGCACTGATGTTTTAAATTTGTGGAAGGGTGGAAAGTAAAAATAGCTGAATCAGTGTCCCTACAAATTGATACACCATACTAGCAGGGCCTAACACGTGAAGAAAAAAACCCCACACACACAATATAATATAATTTATGAAGTGTCATTTTTAAGTGACTTGGGTGCCCTCCAAATGCATACCTTTCCATTGATCATTGAAAAAAAAAAAAAGTACAAATTAAAGGTATTTTATTATATTGGCCAAACAGAATGTTGTTTGGGACATGTGCACAAGTACATGTCAAATATTGTAATGAAAAAAGTATTCTATTTAAATTCAGAAAATGGAAATGTATATCTACGGTAAATGGATAATGTATTAAATAAAAGAGTTTTGAATAATTTGATGTTGAAGCCAACCACTGAGACAGGAACCAAATAAAAATGGAGTACAGATTTACTGAGTATTGAACTGGAATGAGTTGTTTATTTGTGAACAAGTTCTACGAGAGGCTTTTTGTACAGCCATGGGGCATTTCCTCCCTAATGGCTGCATTAGTCTGTTGGACATATTCCCAAACTAATACAATTGGTCTACAAATAAATATTCTTATTTATCTGGCTGATGATGAAATGGCTACTATATAAATATTCCTGTCATTGAGATAGTCCCATTTTTAATTAGAACCAAGGCAGTCAGAGACTGCAACATCCTATGACATCCCCCCCTCGCCCCAAATTCAAAATGTTGCCTTGACCTACTTGCATAGGTCAAGGATCAAAGCTAGTACTCAGACCAACATTCATAGATCAAAGCACTAGCATTGATCTATGGTCTTACTCACACGGGCCTTCTCCCTCGTCTTTTTATCTTATCTGGTTCCTGAGTCATAATCATAGTCAACTTTATTGTAACAACTTATTCAACTGTATGCACAACATACAGCACAGATGAAATTACAGTGTACAAAAGTTAAAATTTGACCTTAACCTAGCTTTCTCAAGATCAAGGTCATCATTTCATTTTCATCCCCTTTGCCGCCTGAGTAATGTGCTTTTTGTTTCATCTTTTTATCTGAAATGGTTGCGAAGATATTTGGTGGACTAAAGAACGGACGAACGAACAGACGAACACTTACAATTACAATACATGACCGCTTTGAAGCAAGATGTAATGAAATTAGTGCTGTCAGGCGATTAAAAAAATAATCTAATTAATTACAGGATTTGTAATTAATTAATCTAATTAATCGCATTTTAATCTCATACCTGCTAAAGGCACAAAAATAAAGGATTTGAATTCTAGGACATTATGAAATTGTAGTGCATGACCAATCAATAGAATACACCAAGAAGAGACAATTTGAAATCCACATTTTTATAGGTTAAGTGTGCTTTATAAATGACAGTCAAAAGAAAAAAGGCCAAGCATATCAGCAAACCAATTAGGCCAGGTGCATTTCTCAAAAATATAGTTGAATAAAATATATATATATATATATATAATATATATAATAAAATAAATACAATCCAGAAATAAAATAAGGCAGACTCTCAAATAGGCACACAAGCAGACTCAATCAAGTAAATACTAAAGCTGACTCAGTACAGCAATTCAAAATGAATAATATAACATGCCTCTAAATAAGGCAACAACAAAAGCAAAATGCCAACAGGCTTTTCCTAATCTAACATTACAGGAAATGACAAAAGACAACAATTGTCCTTGACATGTTTTGCATTTAAATGATACATTGGGCTGGAGCTGCTTCGGTGATATGAAAATTATCTTTTACAAAAGGTACAAATAATAATAATAATAATAATAATAATAATAACGATAATAGCGCTTTTCTGGACACTCAAAGACGCTTTACATCGGATCCATTATTCATTCACTCATCTTTCATACTTGGTGATGGTAAACTACGTGTGTAGCCACAGCTGCCCTGGGGCAGATTTACGGAGGCGTCTACAGCGCAGATTGGCAGCGCAGAATCACTGCGTTTTTGTTGATAGTCCCATCTTTGTTCTTGTTATAAATAAACTTTCCGCCCAAAGGTCCGAGTGGGCTCGCCTCGCTCTCCTGTGTCACATCCATCTCTGTTGTCAGTCACCCTACTTTTGACGAGTGGCCTACGGGTCCCTCAATGGACCAAATTTGCCACTCGCGATTAATTGCGTTAATTTTTATAGCATGTTAATTTGCAGTGTCATTGTCTAATTAACGCATTAAAGTGGCATTCCTAATTTAAATGTATCATTAGTTTTGCTGGATGTTTTTATTTTTAGTAGACAGTTAAATCCTTTGCTTTATTTGCAGTTTGGCTCATTTTAAATATGACTAAAAATTCTAATAAACATTTTTTTTATCTTCTCTCAATATGTTATGAGGAAATTTTTTATTTGCCACTTTTTCCTCAGGTTTAGTTGCATTATCCTTCAGTTTGCTATGAAGTGTTTCCACCTGGCGTAAAATAATTGTTTTGAAATGAATAATTGTGTTTGGTTGTACAATGCTTCCTGAGCCTCATATAACCACATATATAACTCATATAATGACACTAAAGGATAATTAATGTTTAACACATTGGTAAAGAACAAACTAGTAGCCATTCCAGTTTCAGAAAAAAACCCCCATATTGTTAATGTATTTTCACTATTACAGTATATTCACTTAATGTAGGTCTTTTTCAGTAGAGCGCATGCTTCGCATGTATGCTGCCCCATGTTCAATCCCGGGCATCTCCGAACACAATCCAACCCTAAGTAAATGAATAACTAACTAACTATTGGTCATATTTTCTAAAAGCATTTTGAATAGAACAGCGTTAACATTGGAAATAGACCTTTTCATTGTTCAGCAATAGTTCATTAAGGGGTTTTTCCCCAAAAATGTCTGAACTTGTGAAATTTGAGGGGGAGTACAGGGCATTGGTGGCTGACTTTGTGGAGTGGTGCCAACAGAAAAACTGAGCTGATGTTCAGCTTCATCAGAGAGAAATATTCTTTACACACGGCTAAAGATAGAGAGTGTCCAAGCTGGATGCGCAGCTGGGGCATTGTGTCTGGGATGAAATGTGCAAACTTAGCAGAAGACACGCAGGTTTACCTTTTACCTCTTTGGACATACACTCTGACTCCCACCTGGCTTGAAACTCCCTGCTCTCAGTGTCCACCTTCCTTTTAGCCATTTTTGAGGAGGGGAGTAGCTAAATCCAACCTCCGCTCTGACTGCTGATAAAAAATTTAAACCAAAGCCCGCTTGTTGCGCTGCATGACTTCCGCTACAATTGCATTGTGGGGAATGTTGTTTCAGTGTGTGCACAATACCAGCGGGCCAGTGTGGCCTGTGGGCTGGTTCTAATAGTAATTAAAAGTCATCCCGCGGCCATAAATAATTTGTCACGGGCCAAATCTCATCCGCGGGCCTTGACTTTGACATGTGTGATGCAGACTGTTCTTCCTGTAAGAAAACTGGCACAAACTGCCTGATATTTCAGTTTTAGTTAATTACATCTTGCTTCAAAACGGTGATATATTGTAATTGTCAGCGTTCGTGTGTTCGTTCGTCCGTCCGTTTGTTAGTCCACCAAATATCTTCGCAACCGTTAGAGATAGAAAGATGAAACAAAAAGCACATTACTCGGACGGCAAGGGGATGAAAATTAGATGGTGACCTTGACCTTGAGAAAACTAGGTCAAGGTCAAATTTCAAATTTTCTATACTGAGGAATCGGATAAAATAGAAAGACGAGGGAGAGAGCCACTGTGAATAAGACCATAGATCTATCTGACCCTAGTCATATCTTGTGATCTCATTTGCCCCCCGAGTAAATAATAATGAGCCATACCTGCATTGATCAGTTGAGCAGAGTTAAGGCAGTGACATTATTTTATGCGGATGACACGACAGTTGTGGTCCTCATTGAAGATGACAACGAGCTGGCCTACAGGGGCGAGGTGCAACATATGGGGGAATCGTGTAGGAAGAACAATCTGCTCCTGAACATCAACAAGACAAAAGAGATCATTGTCGACTTCAGGAGATCCCGACCCAGCCACACACAAATATATATATATATATATATATATATATATATATATATAATTTTTAAAATTATATAATATGATCTGTCTATAATATATCTATAATCTATACATAATTTTCAACATTTTAAGTTTACATGTCAGCCCTTAGACTCCGTGCAATATTATGTATTTATTTATTTAAGTTTATTTATAAGACTCATACTGTTAATAACGCTTAAAACTGTCTATGTCTATCCTCACACTGTTTATGTTTCCTAACACTATAGAAATAGCAATGCGAACAAATGCTGTGTACTTGGGTTGCCAAGCAACGACATTTCATCACCAGATTCACTGTTCTGAGGCTCTGTGCAATGACAATAAAAGGAAGTCTAAGTCTAACTCTAATTGTTTTGCCCTTAAATAGGGAAATGATAGTGAGAGAGAACTGAGGAAAACCACGCGCAGCTCTGTTGTTCACTTATTATATTGAACCATTTGGCACATAATAAATACAGAATTTACTTATTTTTAACAATAACAATGAGACATTCAATAATCCATTATCAGTAACACAGATATCATTAGAAATATAGTTTTGTTTTAAACTACATTATTTCATGGCCGGCATATTATGAAATATGTTCTTAGCTAACCAATTTTTTTGTAGTGACACATGAATTGCAAAATTAGCATTTTATCCTCACTGTAGAGCTGTTAGCTAGCAAACCTGGAAAGGCAAACAGTCCAATATGGCTGCGCCACGATGCCGCATCTAGCTTAAAACTTATCACATGAAACTCTTTTAACATAAAACAAAAGGAAATATATCATTTCTACCAACTAAAATCACACGAACACAGAGTAACACATTGCTAACGTGCCTTATGAAGTAGCTTTGTGCACGGTAATTACCTTAAATAGGGAAATGATAGAGAGAACTGAGGAAAACTACACGCAGCTCTGTTGTTCACTTATTACCGTATTGGCCCGAATATAAGACGACCCTGATTATAAGACGACCCCCTCTTTTTCAAGACTCAAGTTTGAAAAAAGACTTTTTGAACACCAAATTTATTTTTTCTCCATCTCCGTACATTACACTCTGTGACACCATATTTCACAGCCGCTTTGCAATTGTTTCAAGACTCTGCCTCATTTATCACTGCTGGTTAACCTGGCCGATCTTCGGCCCACTTTTCTCCAAATTGTCGCTACGTTTCTCCATTTTCTGTTATCTCTTCTATTATTTTCATATCTTTTCTTTCTTACCGCAATTTTATATTTTTCTTCTTCATGCTACCGCTATTTTTTTTTTTTTTTTGTTCTTCATGACAGGGGTTCCTTTCACCTGGGGAGTTACAGTCAGCATTCGCTTTAAAGATATCTGGCGCCATCTAGCGTTGTGAATGGGTATAACGTCTAAACCCCGAATGTAAGACGGCCCCCTTTTTTCAGTCTTATTTCAATGCAAAAAACACTGTCTTATATTCGGGCCAACACTGCATATTCGAACAAGGCAGCAGAGCGTATCTCCCCCTACCGGAGCCCTGAGGCATTACCAACAGATCACTGAACAATCGATCTAACTACACACGGCTCTAACGCATTGCTAGAATATCACAAATCAAAATTCTCCTACGAACCAACAACATGAACAGTACTAACAACATTAACAAGGAATGATGAAATTGCCTTTGTATCTTAAATTAACTATGGGATGAGTGAATGAGATACTTTTGTTTTGTTAATAACCGGTCACAACATCAGAGGGTAAAAAGTTGTTTCCCACGTTCCATTCCATCTGGGGTATTTCTGTGCAATTTTCAATATAACCCATGGCTTGTATTTCAGATGAGAGGCTCAAGAAAAAATGATCATGATCCATGTCATCTTCAAGAAGATGTACAGCTGTTCTGGATGTCTGTGGTTTTCAGCAGTGTGTGTGTATGTGTGGGAGGGGGGGGGGGTTCCTGTAGTTGATAATGTGTTGCAAGCCACTCAAAACTGATCAGGGTTGTTTTTGTTTAGGCTGTTTCTTTAGTTTTTCATATTAGTTCCTCTAAATTCAAAAATCTGGCAGAGATCCAGAAAGAGTGGAAATGAGGCATGAATCACAGCTTCAAAAGCCACCAAATTCAGACGCATGTGGGAGATGGGCTACGATTGTCGGGTTCCCCGTTTCAAGCTACTTCTGAACCTGAGCCAATATAGCAAGCATCTTAACCGGGCCAAGCAGAAGAAGGACAGGACTGTTGACCAGAAGTCCAAGGTTCTCTTTTTTGATGAAAGTAAAATGTGCCTTTCATTCGGGAATCGAATTCCAAGGGTTTTGAGGTCAAGTGTAAAATATCCACAGTCAATCATGATTTGGGGTGAAATATCTTGAGCAGGTGTAGGTAAACTCTGCTTTCTTAAGGTCACTGCAACGGAAGCATTCTGGAAGACCACGGACATCGATAAGCCCAACAAAGGAAGAGTGAGTCCTAGGAATGTTTCAGCAACGAATGTTTGTGTGGCAAGCTTGTCATTAGAAATGGAATCTCTCCAAAATTGTCTTTGCACTTCAACTACATTTTCATACTTCCACCATGAAAATAATGTATGAATTTCCTTTCTTTGAAGTGTAGACTGGCTACCATCATGCCATCATGTAGAGAGTTTCTGTGAAAAAGTTCACTTTTCATATTTTACATAATTTTATTTACTTATTTGGTTTATTTTGTTCTTTCTGGATATGTTATTACAGCAGACTTCACCTTCATCACATTTGCAACATCAACAACTTCTTCTTCTTCGAGACTGAGAGTCAGATGCAGGTAGGAGCAGTGATAACCAGTAATATCGTGAGGGGGCGGAGTGAAGGTGGGACAAGTGAGGATGGTGGCAGGGTAGCTGAGAGAGCAGGTGGAGAGATGGGTGAGAGTGGGGCGGCGCCCAGCGAGATGGGTGACGCGACAGTTGCGGTGGGTGACAATGGGGGCTGACAGGTGAACAGGGGGATACTGGAGAGGTAGTGACAGAAATAGGTGAGAGGATGGAGGTGGCAGGTGTACTGGGTGAGGACAGTACACTGGGTGAGACTAAGGTGGTGACAAGTGCAGTAGGTAACAATAGGCAGGGGACTGGTGATAAAAATGAGAATGTTGACACAGGAAGCCAGACAGGTCCTGAAGATATCACAGACGAGCGTGAGTCTGAATGGATTCCTGCTTCTGCCAGGCGCCGCGGTAAGCGGAAGAATGTTTTAACAGTCCCTGACGGACGTAAAGCTGGTCGACTTAAGGTCACACCGAGTGTTCCAGACAGTAGTGACAGTGATGAATGTATGTCTGACTGCAGTGACCTATCTCACACTACAGTCACTACCAGTCAAAACCACGATTTGTACCCTGAAAAAATGTTTAAATTGTTTTTACAACAAACTAAAGGCATGAAAGGTCTGAACCTGGAACCGTTTTTTCCTGATAAATTAATTTTTTATAATTCGGCAAAACAACTTATTCAAAACAGAGCCACATCAGAACTCAGTGGCCAAGAGATATACCGACTCAAAAAGAAAATGAGTAAAGTCCGCAAACAACTGAGGTTTGATAGGACTGTCTGTGTGTAGTTACTTTAAGGTATTTTAACTTTTTCCCTTATCATGGATTATTTTAGAGTGGGGACATTAAACGTAAATGGAGCCAGAGAAGAAAGGAAAAGAGCACTAATTTTTGACACAGCAAGGAGGAGAACTACTGATGTTCTGTTTTTACAAGAAACACACAGTGATGACAACAATGCGGTGGACTGGATGAAGGAGTGGGAAGGACAGGTGATCCTGGACCACAACACCACGCTGAGTGGTGGAGTGGGCTTCCTGTTCTCTAGAACTTTTAACCCAACATCTCTAGAAATCGAGCATGTCGTAAAGGGGAGGTGTCTTTTAGTGAAGGCACATTTTGAACACCGCACCCTGGTTTTTGTAAATATTTATGCTCCAACAAACGGTGCAGAGAGGAAGGGCTTTCTAGAAATAATACAAGCTAAGCTAGATAGCTGTGGTTCGGAAGACTTTTTAATTTTGGGTGGGGATTTTAACTGTACTGAGGATGGGATGTTAGACCGTAACCACGCAGAGCCTTACCCAGCATCCTCACACACTCTAAAACGGCTGGTCTCTTCTCATGGCCTAGTGGATGTGTGGAGGAGGATGCATCCAGACTGCCGACAGTACACTTGGTCCCACCTGACAGAAGGCAGGGTGTCTTTAGCCAGGCTGGATCGCTTTTACTGTTTTAAACACCATTTCAATGCTTTCAAAGATTGTAATATAATGCCAGCTGCTTATACTGATCATTCTCTGGTTTCATGTCGCGTTGTGATGGGAAATATATTACCTAGGAGTGCATACTGGCACTTTAATTCAACTTTAGCTTTGGACAGAGGCTTTAGAGAGATCTTCAGTTATTTTTGGAGCACTTTTAGACTTAGAAAAGCTGATTTTACCTTTCTTAGCCAGTGGTGGGACTATGGCAAAACAGAGATAAAAGTCCTGTGCCAACAGTATACTTTGAACGTCACACGAAAGCAAAAGCATCGATGGTTTGATTTTACCTGGTGTTAGAGAGAACATTCTTTTATCTGCCTATGCTGATGATGTTGTTCTCATCAAAAAACAAAGGGATGTTAATGTTCTGGTGGGTTTGACAAACTCATTCAATGTTTTAACTGCTGCAAAAGTAAACTGGAACAAAAGTGAAGCCCTTGCTGTTGGCGAGTGGCATGGCAACCTCCCGGTTCTTCCTCAAAACTTGTGTTGGAAGACTGATGGTCTCAAATATCTTGGTGTGTACCTGGGAAATGAGACAACAACCAGAAAGAACTGGGAGGGTGTCATTGACAAAATAGAAGGGAAACTTAAAAAATGGAAATGGTTGCTCCCCAGAATGTCGTACAGAGGTCGAGTTTTAGTGATAAACAATCTGGTAGCCTCGCAGCTGTGGCACCGCTTGGCCTGTATGGAACCCCCATCAGGGTTTCTAGCCCAAATCCAGACCAAACTTGTTAACTTTTTCTGGGATGGGCTGCATTGGGTGCCTCAAGGAGTGTTGTTTTTATCAAGAGAGGAGGGGGGACAGGGCCTCATCCACCTGGCTAGCAGAACAGCCACGTTCAGATTACAGTTCATCCAGCGGTTTCTGACCGGACCAGCGGATCTGACGTGGAGAGAGGTGGCCAGCTGCATATTCAGACGAGTGAGCCACTTGGACCTGGATGCTGCACTGTTTTTAATGGACTCTAAGTTTCTAAAGTTAAATGGTTTGCCTCCGTTTTATCATGGTGTTTTTAAGTCATGGGCCCTTTTTAAAAGCAGCCCAGGAAAAAGCTCTGACTCTTTGTTCTGGTTACTGAGGGAACCACTAGTGCATGGGGCCAGGCTGGACGTCTGCAGTGGAGCCACACCTGGTCTGTCTGCAGCGCTTTGCAGAACCAGGACCATGACCCTCCAGCAACTGGTAGACAACACCGGGCCTGCGCTGGCGGATGCCCAGGCTGTGAGCTCCCTGCTGAACATCCAGACCACCAGGGTGGCTCAGAGGGTGCTACAACTGTGGAGGCAAAGACTTTCCCGGAAGGAGAGAGGCCTCCTCCTGGACTATAGTACAGGGACTGTGCCAGACAGCAAAGATCCTTTCCCAGAGGTCCACATCAGTCCCCTGTTTGGAGAACTGGAGGGTCCTCTCCTCGGAGATGAACGACAGATCAGCCTGCACACGGCCAACAAAAAATACTGTACAAACAATGTGTAAAAGTAGTCAACAAGAAAAACCTGTGTAACAGAGCACCCACTACCTGGGCCAACAGGATGACGGGAAATGGACCTGACCCACAGTGGAGACTTCTGTACAAACCTCCCCTCAAGAAAAAAACAGCCGACCTCCAGTGGAGGATTTTGCATGGTGCCGTCGGTTCCAATGCTTTTGTCTCTGTTTTCGCCCCTGCGGTGTCCAGCCAGTGTCCCTTCTGTCCCCTTTGTGAAACAGTCTTTCATGCTTTCAGTGAGTGTGGGAGACTTGCAGTGCTCTTCACTGTTCTAATGAATGTTTCTAACTTGATCAATGAAAACTTTAGTATCAGGAAATTCATCTATGGTGCTGGGTACAATAGATCGAATCAGAGAAAGTGGCAGCTTTTAAATTTTATTTCTGGGGAGGTAAAACTTTCAATTTATGTGACCAGGAAAAGGAAAATTGAAAACAATACCTTCAAGAAGCAGCTACTGTTTTTTGCTGTAACATCAGATGTCGCTTAAAACTAGAATTTGGTTTCTATAAATTGACAAAAGACCTGAATAACTTTAGGAACATCTGGTGTTACAAAAATGTTCTATGCACTTTAGTTGATGACCACCTCACTTTTGCAAACTTCCTGTTATAATGCACTAATTTTTATATTGTATTTCCCTTTGTTTCTTGGTGTTTAATGTTTTTGAGTGTTTAGTGTTTTTGAAATTTCATCTAAAGAAAAATTGTAAAATGTTCTAAATGTTCTAAATGTTCTAAATGTTAAATGTGATTGGAGTTTTTTTTGGAAAGGATCTTCTGGGGCACTTAAATGCTTTCATCTAATGTAAAACTGTAAAATGTTTGAAAGAGATTAAAGTGTTTTTGCAAAAATCAAAAATCTTCTTTTCCTTTCGGTTTCCCTTCAGGGGTCGCCACAGCGAATCAATTGCCTCCATCTAGCCCTGTCCTTTGAATCCTCTTCTCTCACACCAACTACCTTCATGTCTTCCCTCATTACATCCATAAACCTCCTCTTTGGTCTTCCTCTAGGCCTCCTGCCTGGCAGTTCAAAACTCAGCATCCTTCTACCAATATATTCACTATCTCTCATGTTCAAACCATCTCAGTCTGGCCTCTCTGACTTTATCTCCAAAACATCTAACATGTGCTGTCCCTCTGATGTACTCATTCCTGATCCTATCCTTCCTGGTCACTCCCAGAAAGAACCTCAGCATCGTCATCTCTGCTACCTCCAGCTCTGTCTCCTGTCTTTTCTTCAGTGACACTGTCTCTAGGCCAAACAACATCGCTGGTCTCACCACAGTTTTGTACACCTTTCCTTTCATTTTAGCTGAAACTCTTCTATCACACATCACATCTGACACTTTCCTCCACCCGTTCCATCCTGCCTGGACACGCTTCTTCACCTTTTTTCCACACTCTCCATTGCTCTGGACTGTTGACCCTAAGTACTTAAAATCCTCCACCTTTTTGATCTCTTCTCCCTGTAACCTCACTCTTCCACTTGGGTCCCTCTCATTCACACACATGTACTCTGTCTTACTGTGGCTAACCTTCATTCCTCTCCTTTCCAGGACAAACCTCCATCTCTCTAGCTTCTCCTCCACCTATGTCCTGTTCTCACTGCAGATCATAATGTCATCTGCAAAGAACATAGTCCATGTAGATTCCTGTCTAACCTTGTCTGTCAGATTTTCCATCACTATAGCGAACAAGAAGGACTCAGAGCTGATCCCTGATGCAGTCCCACCTCCACCTTGAACTCCTCTGTCACACCTACAGCACACCTCACCACTGTCGTACAGTCCTCATACATGTCCTGCACCGCTCTAACATACTTCTCTGCCACTCTGAACTTCCTCATACAATACCACAGTTCCTCTCTGGGCACCCTGTCATAAGCTTTTTACAGATCTACAAAAACACAATACAGCTCCCTGTGGCCTTCTTTGTACTTCTCTATCAACATCTTCAAAGCAAATACTGCATCTGTAGTACTATTTTTTGGCATGAAACCATACTGTTGCTCACAAATGCTCACTTCTGCCCTTAGTCTAGCTTCCACTACTCTTTTCCATAACTTCATTGTATGGCTCATCGGCTTTATTCCTCTGCAGTTGCCACAACTCTGCACGTCTCCCTTGTTCTTACAAATGGGCACCAGCACACTTCTCCTCCATTCCTCAGGCATCTTCTCACTATTTAATATCCTCTTGAACAACCCAATCAGAAACTCCACTGCCACATCCCCTAGACACTTATTTAACCAGGCATTAGGACCGACTGTCTTTCCAGTCTTCATCATCTTCAATGCCCTCCTCACTTCACCCTGACTAATCTTTGCTACTTCCTGGTCCACAACAGTCACCTGTTCTAGTCTTTGTTCTCTCTCATTTCCCACGTTCATCAACTCTTCAAAGTACTTTCCATCTTCCCATCACACTACTGGCACCTGTCAATAGGGTTCCATCCCTATCCTTAATCACCCTAACCTGCTTCACGTCCTTCCCATTTCTGTCTTTCTGTCTTGCCAACCTGTATAGATCAGTCTCTCCCTCCTTACTGTCTAAACTAGCATACAAGTCATCATAAGCCCCTTGTTTGGCCTTTGCTACCTCTACTTTCACCTTACGCTGCATCTCCCTGTACTCCTGTCTACTCTCCTCAGTCCTCTCAGTGTCCCACTTCTTCTTAACTAACCTCTTTCTCTGTATACATTCCTGTACCTCCTCATTCCACCACCAAGTGTCCTTATCTACTTTCCTTCCAGATGACACACCAAGTACTCTCCTACCCGTCTCCCTGATCACATTAGCTGTAGTTGTCCAGTCATCTGGAAGCACCTCCTAACCACCCAGAGCCTGTTTTAACTCATTCCTAAAAGTCATGCACCACTGTTCCTTTTTCAGCTTCCACTATTTCATCCTCTGCTCTGCCTTTGCCCTCTTCATCTTCTTCACCACCAGATTCATCCTACACACCACCATTCTATGCTCGTTGGCTACACTCTCGCCTACCACTACTTTGCAGTCACTGATCTCCTTCAGGTTACACTGTCTACACAAGATGTAGTCTACCTGTGTGCTCCTACCATCACTCTTATAGGTCACCCTAGGTTTTCCCCTTATGGAATAAAGTATTGACTATAGCCATTTACATTCTTTTTGTAAAGTCAACTACCATTTTTCCTTCTGCGTTCCTCTCCTGGACACTAAAAGTGCCCATCACCTCCTTATCACCTCTCTTTCCTGCACCAACATGTCCATTGAAGTCTAAAACAATGACAACTCTCTCACTTCTAGGTATGCTCGGAATCACTTCATCAAAGTCCAACCAGAATTTCTCCTTCTCCTCCAGCTCACATTCCTCCTCTGCATCATGTCAACCAACTCTCTACCTTATCCTGTTATGGTTTCAACATTCAACGTCCCTACTCTCAGTCCTATACTCTTGGCGTTTTTCTTCTCTCTCTTCCTATGGAACACACTTTCCTCATCTCCTTCTTCAACCAACAGTAGTCCAATTTCCACCGGCACCGTGTAGTTGAACAGCCCCGATGGCGGTCGTTGTTAACCTGGGCCTCGACCGATCCGGTATTGAAGTCATAGGTTTGATTCGCATGTTTGGAAAATGTTTTATGCCGGATGCCCTTTCTGACGCAACCCTCTGTATTTATCCGGGCTTGGGACCGGCACAATAAGACACTGGCTTGTGTCCTCTTGCAGCTACATTAAGGGTATCCACCCTGTATCATTTTATTTCACTTAAACCTTGATATTATTTTAACTTTAACTATTAACTTTAATTATGATTTAATTAATTAATAATTTATTAACTATAATTATTTTAATTTTTACTCCATTAAATAACAAGAAAGTTAAAATAATACTATGATATTATAATAATATTATTTTAACTTTCTTATTACTAATGAAGGTATCCTTATTGCTGTTTCTGAGTGGCGGCTCAGCAATGCACCGGTGATTCATCCAGAGTGTCCGTGCATCAGTGGGATAGTTTCCAGCACAGCTGTGACATCCAAAGCAAAAGAAAATGCACTAGAAAAGGGATGGAAGGATGAATGAATGGTGTTTGTGAATGGAGAATGTTTCTAACCTATCTATTAAAAAAGTGCCCATTTCATGTCTGCCTATCTGCTAATCACCTTTTCCAAAACTGCAAGACCTGGACAGACCAATGACAGTGAAATTATGGCCCAATAATTGCACTGGTGCTGTGTTTGGTCCTGGGATACCATCCATCTCCAGGCAGCCAAAGCACTTTTCAGGAATCAACCACTGGAACTGATTTACCTCCAAATTCATCTGAGGCACTTCACTCTGCTTCCACATACTCATCATTTTTCCTTCTTATTTCAGCTATTTTTCTGATTTTCATCTTTTTAATCTGAAATTTTGTGAAACTTTCTCTCTCCAATGAATAAAGTCATAATCTCTATTTTAATTCATGCTTACAAAGTGATGTAACAGGCGGGAAGTCAGTTACTTCAGGCAATGCCTATTCTACCAATTATTTAAGAAGAAGAACCCTGTTTTATTTTGTAATTAGGCATAGTATACAACAAAATTACGAGGTTAGAAGTCCTACGAATTTAGAAACTGGAGTACCCAGAGGAACCTAATTCAGATATGAAGGGAGTATTCAAACTCTACACAGAAAGACCATGTTTGGAATGCAGGATTTTGAACCCATGACTTTTTTTCTTTGAAGTTACACTACTTAAATTAAGTAAATTGCTGGTAATTTCCATCCATTCATCCATCCATCCACTCATTCATCGTCCATCAATTCAGAATATACCATTCACACACACATGAAATGTCCGCACACACACACTACTGAAACTAAAATGCTCGCACACACACTACTGAAATGTTCTCACACACACACCTGAAATGTTCAGAAGTGAGTGTGACAGCCTTTCAGTTGTGTTTGTGACAGTATGACATTTCATGTGTATGTGAATGGACATACACATGAAAGGAGACAAAGGACTGCTCAAAGACCCTAAATGATGATTAAAAACAATGGAACACATTTTCCCTTGCCCGGACGCGGGTCATCGGGGCCCCCCTCTGGAGCCAGGCCTGGAGGTGGGGCTCGAAGGCGAGCACCTGGTGGCTGGGCCTGCACCCATGGGACCCGGTCAGGCGCAGCCTGAAAGGACAATGTGGGTCCCTCTTCCCACGGGCTCACCACCTGTGGGAGGGGCCATAGGGGTCGGGTGCATTGTGAGGTGGGCGGTGGTCGAAGGCAGGGACCTTGGCGATCCGATCCCCGGCTACAGAAGCTGGCTCTTGGGTTGTGGAATGTCACCTCTCTGGCAGGGAAGGAGCCTGGGCTGGTGTGTGAGGTCGAGAAGTTCTGACTAGATATAGTCGGGCTAACCTCTACACACAGCTTGGGCTCTGGTACCGGTCCTCTCGGGAGGGGTTGGACTCTCTTCCACTCTGGAGTTGCCCATGGTGAGAGACGCCGAGCAGGTGTGGGTATACTTATAGCTCCCCGGCTTAGCGCCTGTACATTGGGGTTCACCCAGGTGGACGAGAGGGTAGCCTCCCTCTGCCTTAGGGTGGGGGGATGGGTCCTGACTGTTGTTTGTGCTTATGCACCAAATGGCAGTTCAGAGTACCCACCCTTTTTGGAGTCCTTGGAGGGGGTGCTGGAGAGCACTCCCACTGGGGACTCAATCGTTCTGCCGTGGGACTTCAATGCTCACGTGGGTAATGACAGTGAGACCTGGAAGGGTGTGATTGGGAGGAACGGCCCCCCCGATCAGAACCCGAGTGGTGTTCAGTTATTGGACTTCTGTGCTCGTCATGGACTGTCCATAACGAACACCATGTTCAGACATAAGGGTGTCCATATGTGCACTTGGCACCAGGACACCCTAGGCCGCAGTTCGATGATCGACTTTGTGGTGGTGTCATCGGACTTGCGGCCGCATGTCTTGGACACTCGGGTGAAGAGAGGGGCGGAGCTGTCAACCGATCACCACCTGGTGGTGTGTTGGCTCCGATGGTTGGGGAAGATGCCGGTCTGACCTGGCAGACCCAAACGTATTGTGAGGGTCTGCTGGGAACGCCTGGCGGAATCCCCTGTCAGAAGGAGTTTCGACTCCCACCTCCGGCAGAACTTCACCCACGTTTTGGGGGAGGCGGGGGACATTGAGTCTGAGTGGACCATGTTCCGCGCCTCCATTGTCGAGGCGGCCGACCGCAGCTGTGGCCGTAAGGTGGTCGGTGCCTGTCGTGGCGGCAACCCCAGAACCCGCTGGTAGACATCAGCGGTAAGGGATGCCATCAAGCTGAAGAAGGAGTCCTATCAGGCCTTTTTGGCCTGTGGAACTCCTGAGGCAGCTGATAGGTACCGGCTGGCCAAGCGGAATGCAGCTTTGGTGGTTGCTGAGGCAAAAACCCAGCATGGGAGTTAGCCCAACCAGTCTACATGTGTTTTGTGGACTTGGAGAAGGCGTTCGACCGTGTTCCTCGGGGGTTCCATGGGGGGTGCTTCGGGAGTATGGGGTACTGAACCCCTTGATAAGGGGTGTTCGGTCCCTGTATGACCGATGTCAGAGTTTGGTCCGCATTGCCGGCAGTAAGTCACTATTTGTTTCCAGTGAGGGTTGGACTCCGCCAAGGCTGCTCTTTGTCACCAATTCTGTTCATAACTTTTATGGACAGAATTTCAAGGCGCAGCCAAGGCGTTGAGGGTGTCCGGTTTGGTGGCCTCAGTATTACGTCTCAGCTTTTTGCAGATGACGTGGTGCTGTTGGCGTCATCAAGCCGTGATCTCCAACTCTCACTGGAGCGGTTTGCAGCCGAGTGTGAAGCGGTTGGGATGAGAATCAGCACCTCCAAATCTGAGACCATGGTCCATAGTCGGAAAAGGGTGGAGTGCCCTCTCCAGGTTGGGGATGAGATCCAGCCCCAAGTGGAGGAGTTCAAGTATCTCGGGGTCTCGTTCACGAGTGAGGGTATAATGGAACGGGAGATTGACAGGCGGATCGGTGCAGCGTCTGCAGTGATGCGGACTCTGTATCGGTCTGTCGTGGTGAAGAAGGAGCTGAGCCGAAAGGAAAAGCTCTCGATTTACCGGTCCATCTACGTTCCTGCCCTCACCTATGGTCACGAGCTGTGGGTCGTGACCGAAAGAACGAGATCCCGGATACAAGCGGCCGAAATGGGTTTCCTCCGCAGGGTGTCTGGGCTCTCCCTTAGAGATAGGGTGAGGAGTTTGGTCATCCGGGAGGGACTCAGAGTAGAGCCTCTGCTCCTCCGCATCGAGAAGAGCCAGTTGAGGTGTCTCGGGCATCTGGTCAGGATGCCTCCTGGACGCCTCCCTGGTCAGGTGTTCTGGGCACGTCCTACCGGGAGGAGGCCCCGGGGACGACCCAGGACATGCTGGAGAGACTATGTCTCCCGGCTGCCCTGGGAACGCCTTGGGATTCTCCTGGAGGAGCTGGACAAAGTGGCTAGGGAGAGGGAAGTCTGGGCTTCCCTGGTTAAACTGCTGCCCCCGCGACCTGACCCCAGATAAGAGGAAGAGAATGGATGGATGGGACACACCCACACAGACACAAGGACAAAACACAAACTCCGCACAGTGAGAAATTGAACCCAGAATCTTCTTGCTGTGAGGCGACAGTGATATTATGCTGCCCTGGCATTTAACAAATTATGTCATACATATATAGGCCACATCCGTTCAAAGTAAAATATCACAATAACATGTAAAGAAAGGTTACCATTTAAGTTGATATTGAAGAATCTCATGATCACATTGATATAAAATAAATGTAATCTCAGTTGAATTTAGAATAAGTCGAATTTCATTTACAAACAACAATCTGTATAACGACATGTCCGAGATGTGTATGAATAAAAAAGGTTGATGGTTAATATATAACGAAGGTCTAATATAAAACAATTAGATGGCGTTTGAATTCATACCTGTGTGCCTGTCTGTGTGTGTGTGTGTGTGTGTGTGTGTGTGTGTGTGTGTGTGTGTGTGTGTGTGTGTGTGTGTGTGTGTGTGTGTGTGTGTGTGTTTGTTTAAGTTTCAGGCTTACTCTTTGGAGAGGCTGATGGGATGTTAGGTTCCATTTTTGCAGGCAGTCGTGCTTATAAATCGCTTGATGTTGTTTTGCAGCACTAGACGAAAAACATGCAGAAGAAATGAAAAGTGTTTGAAAATAAGGAAAAAAATAAAATGACAAAAGGTGGAAGTGAGGTGATTTTTACAAAAAGGGAGTGTCCCCTTTGTTGCCATCTCCATCTCTTTCTCTGCCTGAGTAATTGTGGCTTGTCAGTTTTTTCAATTGTGCAGAAAAGCAAATTTCTTTTTTTCTGTGTTAGTTTAAATTGACCGATACATGTAAAAAAAAAAAAATGTGGCACACATCAGTGAACAGAGAAAGGATTAAACAATTCTTTCATATTAGGTCTATACAGACCCATGTGCCAGAATCAAAAATTATATGCATATGTTTCTGCAAACAATAAGGGTTAAGTTTAAACATTTTAAGATCATACCAATATTTTTACAATAACTATATTACAATGACATTAATGGACACATGGAGCATTGACACATTTTTGGACAGCCTGTTTGCCGGATTGGAACATCAACTTTCCACCAGCCATCCCACCCACTTCAAAACCAGTGCAATTTAGAAGTTTTTGGGCATCCTGTCAATGTGTGGCAGCTCACCTCTTGGTTGGCTATTTTAAGAAGTTCGGTTTGGATTGCTTTTGTGTGTTGACCTATTATTTTTTCCTTGGTGCAGAGGTGCTGTTTTCTGTTCATGTTTTCATAGTCAGAGTAGAGAGTCTTTTGTTTTTCGTTTTGATTTTGATTTAGCCAATGTGGGCATTCAAAGTTATAATGAGACCTCCTTATGATATCTTGAATTTTGATTCACAGCACCCATTAGCAATCTCTTTTGGTTCATTGTTCATTTTTGTTTTGTCATTGATCTCTGTTAATCAATTCTAAAGTCCTGGTGTTTAATAAAATACTTTACCCTTAAACTACTTAAACTACTTCCACGTTGCTTACCCTACATAGGTTGTAAAACATTTATCTGAAATTATATGAGATCTGAATTTTGACACATATAAAGAACTTATTAAAAAAAGTTAATGTGAGTCAGCAAAACTATTCATGAGAATCTGATAGTACGTATATTGCAACCAATATAAATTAGTAATTTCTTTATTATTTTACTTTTGAGTTTATTGTAATTCATCATAATAAGTGCAGTTAATTATCTCATTGGCTTAAAAAGTTAGGTTATCACACTGATCTTTATAAATATTCACAGTGGTTTAAATTTATATTTTGGAGACCGTGGTGCTACACAATTTCCCATCTTCTTCTGTTTGGAGTGATTTCACAGTTTCACTTCCCAGAGGGTTAAGAAAATGTGTCATTTATAAATGAATAAAAGCTATAACTTATTTGGCTGCGTGCCAATGTGAAAAAGTATAACAACAAGTATAAGTCATTGTAATTTGGGTTTCTGTGGCAGTTTTTCGTGTTTTCCCTTTTTCTCCTTCCAGGTCCTGCAGGGGTTGTGAGTGGAGGAGGCGTGGACAATGAGGCACACCAGGTTCCACTCAACAATCAACAACCTCACTATAAAGCTGGTTTTGACTCTCACTACAGTGCCAGATAATTCTGTCTTGTTTGATAGTGCAGTCCAGAGAGTCTGCATTCTTGTGAGTACCTCTTGTTTCCAGTGAGTAGCTGAACTAATTATTATTTTTTCTTATTGGTCGTAGTTCAGTGCCTCATCGCCTCCTGTTCCTGGAGCACCAGCCTCCTGCCACCACCAGGCTACCTGCTACTTTCTGTACTTTTATCTGCCTGTCTCCTGTAATTTGGGTCCACAATAGTCTTCAGGCAGCCCTAAAAGAATTATCTGGCCAAAATGTACCCAGCAGAGACAGAGCGTTTGAGACTAGTGCTCGCCAGCCAAGGTGCCATGGTAGGCACCCATGACACTATGTTAAAGAAGATTGCTGACCACATGAACCAGCTCATGATTAGAGTCACCGAGATGGGAGGACGCTTGGAAGCAGTTGCGGACCAGCTCTCCTCTTCTGGAAATTCCATCCAGCAACCCACTCCACCGACACTGGCACCCAGCGGCTCCTCCCCACAACCACGAGAACCATACATTCCCTTCCCAGCCAAGTATGATGGAAATGTAGGGACATGTGCTCAGTTTCTTCACCAATGTTTGCCAGTGTTCAGTCAACAACCTGCGACTTATGCCACACATGCTTCTAAGGTAGCTTTTGTGATGAGTTTACTCTCGGGACAGGCTTCTGCTTGGGCCTTAGCAGTCTCTAGCCATCACCCAGATCTCTGTGCTGATTATGCCAGATTTTCTGAAGAAATGAGGAAAGTTTTTGATCATCCTCTTAAAGGTAGAGAAGCAGAGAGTAAACTACTAGACTTGCATCAGGGGAATCAGTCTGTGTCTCAATATGCAGTTTCTTTTTGTATCCTTGCCGTCGAAAGTGGGTGGAATGACTCTGCACGACAGGCAGTTTTTCGTAAGGGTCTAACTGGTGGTGTTAAAGATGAGTTGGCGGTGCGTGAGGAAGCTACCTCATTAAATGACCTCATTGACTTAGCCATACGCATTGACAATAGAATGAGGGAAAGACAAAGGAAGAGAACAGACAAGCAGCGGTCCCGTGTTTTCAGTCCCATTAGTTCCCCCTCAGCTACACCCCTGCCAGCCATCAACATGCCCCACTCGGGAGCTCCAGTCCCTGAGTCCGAAGAGGAACCAGTTGGGACGAGCATAGCTGACTCCAGCGGAGAGACAACGGTGCCTGCGCAACCAGCTCTGCATATACTGTGGACGGAAGGGTCATTTTTTGGCTGGGTGTCCGGAGGTGCCAAAAGACCTGGCTCATCAGTAGGTGAGAGGGTACTGATTAGCCGAACCACCACCTTTAAAACCACTGTGTTTTCCCTTTTTCTCCTTCCAGGTCCTGCAGGGGTTGTGAGTGGAGGAGGCGTGGACAATGAGGCACACCAGGTTCCACTCAACAACCTCCACTCATCAACCTCACTATAAAGCTGACTCTCACTACAGTGCCAGATAATTCCGTATTGTTCGGTAGCGTAATCCAGAGAATCTGCAATCTTGTGAATACCTCTTGTTTCCAGTGAGCAACTGAACTAATTCTTTTTTTCTTATTGGCCGTAGTTCAGTGCTTCATTGCCTCCTGTTCCTGGAGCACCAGCCTCCTGCCACCACCAGGCTACCTGCTACTGTTTTTTTTTTGTGTTCCTGCACATTTCCTTTGTAAATAAACTCTCTACTTTTATCCGCCTGTCTCCTGCAATTTGGGTCCACAACCGTCTTCAGGCAGCCCTGACAGTAAGTACTACTTTTCTATTGTGATACAAAATGTCCATAGTAGTGGGTGGGAGCAAGAAAAAGTTTTTATCTGACGGTTCTGCCATTGTTTTGGTTGATGCAAACTTCAATCCTAAAAGACTTGTCAAGGAAATCTTCCTAGTAAATGAGAGTTGCTAATTCTCAGAAGAATTATAAGTTACAGATGTGGTGTGATCAGTCATTCCTTTTTAATACATATCAGTATGGAGAGCAGAGCACTCAAGAGCGATGCTCTAACAGTTGTTATAGCAAATTGTTCTTTTATACTAGTTTCAAGCTCATCCCAACATCCGATTTACATTTTACTGCACACAAATGTCCACTTTCTAGTTTCCCGGACTTCCTTGCCCCCCCCGCAATCCAGGAAGGGTCATCACCTGTTAGGATCAGTGACATGCCCCTTACTGTATTTACTCAGGCCAAAATCATGTCAACCCCAAATGACACAATGACTCTGCGAACTTCGAAGCAAACATTTCTCACACTGCACTGTGGTGCCATTGTTTTATCTTTCTCATCTTCTAACTTCTTTTTCTGTCCCATCTAACACCATCTACTCTCTATTCTCTGCCCAGGTGAATAATGCCATGACAGAACAATGGCCTATTGTGTTTTATTGAGCTCCCCATGTCCTGCTTTCCATTTTTCTCTGCTTCTCTCACCGTATTGAGTACGTCTTCAACTCCTCCTCTAACCTTTATAACGGCACATCTTGTCCCATCTTGTTTCTAGATGGACGGATAGATGAATAGAAAAATAAGTGGACTAAGGTTCTTATGGTGGAAGAAAAGAAAATGATGAAGGAATCGAGAAGAACAATGGTTCAATGCATGTGTAGCATGTAACAATTGTAGAAATTAATGATGTGGCTCCAGCAAACAGAAGAATAGAGGTTGACATTAACACTGAAACTAGAAACTATGGGAAAAACAGAATGGAAAAAGGTGGAGTGAGGAAGGAAGTAAAAATGTGGATGAAGAGAGTACAGAATTGAGTACTGAGGGAAGAGCAATGTTGTGAATAATGGCTGGTCAGTTTAAGGCCTTAATCAATGCTCGATTAATATTAATTCATTCTACCCTGACACAGGGGCGTGGCTAACCCACAATGTTCTTAGATTGATTAGGAAAAGGGCACCAAGGTCATGTTAATACTGCAGCACACATTCATATACACTTCTCCCCGTCTGTCTCACTATCTCTCTCTCTCTGTCTCACACACACACACACACACACACACACACACATCTGTCATTGATCCTTTATACTGATATCTTGTGTGAACACACAAGACCTTTGCTTTTGAAGGATCATGTGTATTAAACCTCCACACACACATACACACACACACGCACGCGCAAAGTGAGTGTCAGTAGCTGAAAGGGATAGGCAGATGTAAAGTTGACCACCTGTAGCCCCTCACTTTAAATATTGTGCCTTGTATATCAACACAATTGTAACATTTGAGTTTCCTAGACTTCCGAAAGTAAGACAGAAAAGGAGGATGTCTGGTCCAATCAAGTTCGGTATTTCTCAGTGTAAATTCATGCTAGATGCCTTTTGACCTTATAAATCACATAAGAGATAAAATTGAAACAATGAGCCAGATGGAGAGTAAAACAGCATAGCAAGACATCATTTTAGTATAGATTTATCCATCAGTGCAGTGGATTGGAAGAAGAAAATATCGGGATATTTAGTGTATTCTCCATATATGAATTTGTATGTACAATAACTGTATGTTCAAGTTTTGTGTCTTTGAATGTGCATAAATCTTTGATATGTTACAATGAACATGCTTAGGCCTACCTGTCTTCCTGTTAAAAATATATGATCATAGCCAATGCAAGGCAACTGATTCGCTGTGGCGACGCCTGAAAGGAAAAGCCGAAAGGAAAAGAAGAAGCCAATGCTACTTTCATTTGATACACATGTTTGCTGTTTGTTCATCAGTAGATCAATAATCCTCACAGAATTTCTTATGTGTGTCACACATAACCAAAGGTTTTTCCAGGTTTTTCTAATATTCGTTCAAGTGCAACAGTCAGATATCTAACCTTTTCCAGACAGATTATACATCTATCAGACATCTTCCCATCTGAAGTGAAGCCTTTTTTTTTCAAAGGGTGGATATTTCTGAGAAAAACTTCAAATGGCACACAGATACTGGAAAGCCAATAAAGGCTCTATGTGTGCAAAACAATAACAGATTATTCTGGAGTTTAGTTGGACATTCTATAATAATGAAGTCCAGTCAAGGCTGAAAATTTGCTTTGCGAGTGGGCTAGCAAAGGAACTTTGCTCAGGAAATATGAAAGCAAAACGTTGGCATAGCAGGCAGTGCCAAGTGGAGAATGTAAGAAAAATAAAGCAAAGGATATTTGTGTCAAATGTTACCAGGTAGTGGGAGCTGCACAAGGAAGGTACAGATTACACACACACACACACACACACACACAAGAAAACACAGAGTTGGATATGAGACATTGTGTTCAGATATTAAATAGGACACGCATCTTAAACAACTGCTGCTCATATAATACACGTGAATTGATAGACACATAAACCACAAATTATATTACATTCCACACAGGCCTTTGAAAGGGCAAAAGCAAGCTATTGATTTCCTTATCTGTATGCATGGCTTCTTTATAGGGGATGCGTTTGTAATGTAGTCACATTTCTTTTAAAATATGGTGTGGCATGTCAGAGAGTTTTGTTGCTACTGCTGCTGCTAGTACAAAAAATGATATACTGTAATTCACATTCAACCAAATCCAAATTTACATTTCCTTTTCACTCCAGAATTTTAGCTTGCAAAATGAGATTCCAACCATTTTTCAATTCACATTTTTTAATGTTATCAGTAATGTCAGTGTGGCTTCATTACATGAAACAGAATGTGACGCTTTAAAGGGGTCCCATTATGAAAATCCAGTGGCGGCCGGGCATTTCACACCTAGGCCTTCAGTAGTGCTCCGTCTGAATCAATCCAACCCTCAATAACTATTTTTTGGCCACAAAACCTTTACTGCAGCTACAGCTGTGACACACATTATAAAGCATCAATAATAACCTAATAAAATTGCAATATTATTTAGGAATATGGCCACATTTTACTCACCAAAAATCCTTTCTATTTGTACACAAATCCATCCTCCTTTCTTTCCTCAAGCCGATTTCAATTACTCCGTCATAGAGATTATCCCTGCATTTCAGTTCCATCAAGAAGTCCTTTTCTATCACCATTAAAGCTAATGCTGAGTCGAGCCTGCCCTGTCGTATGGCATAAGTTTTTATTCGATTTTGGGCGGAAAATGTCCGTTCGACATAAGCAGTGGACACGGGAATGGTCACCGCCAAACACACAAATGTGTACTGCCGCCCCATGCTAACATTCAGATTTTTCTGCTGAAGGAGTCAAGGAGATCAGGGGGAGATTTCCTGCAAAATCATCCATTGCATACAGTACAGTAAGTTCTGTACTTAGCCGAGTCAGATCAAAAAGTGTTCCGTGGCTCTGCGTTAAGCAGGAGAAGGCTGCATGTGGGAAAGTTTTCTGGTATTCCCGAAACTTCTGGGACGGCTGGGGCGGCAGTGGCTCAGCGGTAGAGCGGACGTCTTGGAACCAGACAGCCCCAGCCATCGGCGGTTCGATTCCCGCTCCAGCCAGACATCTTCGGAGTGTGAGCTGACAGTGGGAGGTGTCAGCTCACCTCCCAGCCACTGCCGAGGCGCCCCTGAGCAAGGCGCCGTCCCCCCCACAAGCTGCTCATTGGGGCGCACCCCCGAAGCTGCGACCCGTCCCTCCACCTCCCTGTACTCCTTGTTATTAACTGCATGCCTACAGGCCCCTAGTGTGTGTTGTGTTCAGGGGCCTGTGTACAATGTTTGTGTGTGTATGCCGACTAACACATATGTATATATGCATGTACAGAAAACTGGACAGGAAAACATAATTTCCCCATTGTGTGGACTATTAAAGGTGGATTATTATTATTATTATTATTATTATTCTGCGGGTCAAGGGGGGAGACAAACATCAGTTTTTTATGGTCGTGAAATCTGGTCTGTGTCTGGCAAATACGTAATATTGTCCAGAACCCTGCCGTGGAGTTGGTGGTAGTACGCGCGAGGATCCTGCACTTGACCTCATTGTGTGCTCGGAGAGGCCGCGCTGTGTTCAATGGCCGCGTAGATTTTCTCCTTTCGGCTCCTCTCTCGTTCAGCTGTGTCACAAAGCTCCTTTACCCTTGCCATACAAAACTGTACATCCAGTTTTTTGTCCTGTAGTTTTGAAAATTGCACATCTGAATGCTCAATAAATCCCATTAAATGAATGAAGCAGAAAACAAAACTCAAAATCATCCAGACGTGCTTTAAATCCATCAGCACAGCACACGGATTCCTCGTCGTACTCGTCATGATGCTCCAGGATGAAATGAAACAGTTCCTTTAGAGCATATCTCTTCTCAAATACTGTATTGACCACTCTGGATGTGTACTACCACTAAAAGTGGTGGACAAATCTTTTCCCGGTTGAGACAGGCTTGCTAGCTTCGGAGTTGCCAGACCTTTCTTAAGGATGTCCAGTTTTTCTTAAAGTCCGTCTTAAAAATGGCTTTGACAGTAAATCTGCAACCAAATCCATTTTTTCTCCTCCTTCAGCCATTGTGGGTTGAAAAAACCACTATTAAATCAACACAATATATTTGCTAATGCAGCTCGCTACAAACGCAGTTGTCTAGCTCTGGCTAGTACACGCTCTCACAATCCAATCGGAGGATGTGAAAACGCTGACTTTGCGTACGCTTTCTAGAAAGCGTTGGTTGCGCCAACTCTAAATCTGTTTGGTTAAAGAAAACAGCTGTACAGACACTTATTTTAGGCTGTCCGCCCTCTGAACTGGATTGTGAAGGAGTCCAGGTAGATTTCTGACCTGGCAACAAGCAATGGCTGAAATGTAATCTGGAAGCAGCGCAACAAGGTGAAAAGCAATGAAAGGAAGCTGACAAACAATTTGGAATTATTTAATAAGTATTCATGGACAAAATATAATTAACATCAGTCTGTGATTCAGATATTTTTAGGCCAGCAGAGAAGGCCTTGCAGGCCCTTTGTCATAAACAAACAACCTCATCCTTTACTTACAGCCTAGCAGATATCCACTATCACTAATCAAGGGTTACCTTCAACTGACCGAAACCCTACATGTGAAATAATACAGGCATAAATCAAGAGGAGAATGTATCACTCATTCCAACCTTGTAAGAGACAAAGGGTGGATATGTTGACACACAGACTGTGATAGTTTTGCTCCCAGTAATCTCATTGACCGTGATGATTGTTGGGAAAGAGCACTAATTATGTCCTGTCTATAAACATCTGTTGTCATCTCCACTGATTGTTGTCCCATTTGCAAACACTGTGTTTTAAACTCTTCGCGATGTTTACCGGTCGATAGGATCAGTCCATGTAGTGTTTACATAATGAACAATGGAGTCACGTTTGGCTGAAAGCAGCTTCACGCTTAGCGCAGATAAATCAACAATTATGAACAAGATAGACAAACATGAGACCAATAAAAGCGAAATACATAGTAACAAAGTTGCTGAAAGAAAAGTTTCAGACTGACGACCGGTCCGACACCGGATTAAAACAAAACGCCCGTGAATGCGTGGGGGGAGGGAGTTGTTGATAGGGAAGGCTCAGAGGAGGGAGGGGGGTGGAGATAGGGAGCTGAGAGCTATCCCCCCTTAGAGCTTTTCACATTAGAAGAGATTTTATCAATATTCAATCAAAAATATTGAGGACCACGGATAAGTTTGGGGCAAGACATTTCAAATACAGTGTAGTTGGACATCTGGCAGCTGAATGACATTAATTTAAAAAAGCATAATATGGGACCTTTACTGTAAAGCATGTCTTTCTCATTTTGTGAATGTGGTATCTCTTGAACAGCTTGATCATCAATTTTTATTTCAAATAAATGAAACAAACCATAAAGTCTATAAAAAAGCAATGAGGAGTGTCATCTCTTTGGTTTTCTTAGATCAAATTATGATTCCAAAATTGCGTGTTTGTTCAGAAAGCTGTTACGACCTATTTTGCCGTTTGATATTGAAACAATCTCACATATGGAATGTGACTGGGGTCACATTCCATATGTAAGGAGACTTCTGTAAGTCACCTGGCAAAGATGCAAAGCAGCCACAGGACCCCAAAAACCACCAGCAGCAGTTTCTCCAACTATAAGGTTGGTACTGGACTGTTATTAGGGAAAGTTCAAGCTAACTGAATCTGGAAAAGTCATAACATGGTCGAATCCAACAAGGGTTTGAATTTTGAGCTACCATCATAAGACAGACTGAGATGATTTGGAGATGGGTAGATAATGGCACTTCACAACAGACATGGTTCCAAATATTGTCCGTTGTCCCAGATGTCTTTGATTATCCTTCTGAGAATCTGAGGCAATCACAAATTCCGCCTCATTAGTAAAGATGTTATCATTCCCTGTCAGCTTTTATATCTTGTTTTCAGCCAGCCTAGGGAGCTTGAAGTTGAGTCAACTCCCTCCTTTCAAGAAGCAAAGGATGCCTTAGTAGATACTTCTTATGGAATGTAAAGTTCGTCTTAAAGAGAAGGCACCTTGCCTTCCTGGTTCAAGCAGATGGCGGAGGTCTTGGTTATCATTAGTGCTCTTGCCCGCCAACCAGTAAACTGTTTTGTTGTGGTGTATAATGAACATAGTATCAGAGTTCATTTTACCTCAAGAAAGGAATGTGCGTGTTTGGGATGTGCTTCATGACAAATTTGTGCATCCCAACATGACGTTTATGCATCCCAAAAGTAATAACAGAACATACGGTAGAAACCATATATGCAAGGATTGAGTTTTGCTAATAGTACAATATAAAAACCAAACAGTTAATTTTAACAATTTATTAATAATGATGTCATGACTGTTTCAATGAAAAGGAAAAAAACAGGAAAATTATTATTTTTATCAAAATGTTACAGCTTTGTGGGCATTCTTTAAAAAAACAGTTTAAGAATTAAAGAAAGATGTAATACTGTACAGTTTTTCCCCTTTGCTTTTCACTCAATACTTTTCTTCACTTTCAATTAATATATTCTCCTGTGGACATTGCTCCAAGCTGACAGAGCCTTCTCCACACACATTTTTAGTGAGCCGCATTTTGTCTTGGGTGCTGACATTTAGCCATGCCTCACCCATGGAAAACATTGCGTCCATTGCGGTACAAATGTTCTGATTTTAACTGGCCTTCCCTTGGCTTCTTCTGCATCTTCTTCAGTACTGTCCACAGTGATATCTGTCTCTTTCTTTTCATTGACTTTTGTTCTTTATTCAGGAAAGCACTCATTGTCACTTGAGTTTGCTCCAACTTTTGCATCTTTTTCGGAGGCATAGTGATAATGTGGGACTAACCCGTCACTCTATCACTGCAGTTTGGTCGATTTTATTCATTCATGGATTCATTGTCACAACCACTCCATCCATCTATCCCAGCTGACTTGCACGTGACGCGGCGGAAACTGCGGGTGCGACGTCAGTGCGCCGTGGAGCCATAGAAAGATAGACAAACACACACAACCAGACACTCACACCTATAGTCAATTTGGAACGGCCAATTAACCTGAAGCGCATGTTTTTGGAGGTGGGAGGAAGCCAGGGAGCCCAGAGAGGACCGATATAGACACAAGGAGAACACGCAAACTCCACACAGAGTGGGACTCGACCCGGAACCGCCTTGCTGTGTGGTGTCAATGCTACTCACTGTGCCACCTTGCCGCCACTGGTCAATTTTAATAAGACTGAATCAAGCAGATGTGTCTCGTGACGAGAAACGCGCGCAAGATCAAAACACAATGGTGATATCCGGGTTTGAAATTTAAGTGGAGAAACTGATAAATTGTGAATATTTTTGTTGAACGGAAGTGCATTTTTTCCTAATATTATATTGCGGAAAAAGGTAGCATTGATTTTTTTATTGTATGCATTTAAAGCTTGCGTCCCAGGGACGCACATTTTCTGATGATTGTGCGTCCCTGTCAAAAAATGTGCATCAGAGACGCAAGGACGCACACAAATGAAAACACTGCAGTATTGGCAATGTTCGTGGGAGGAGTCTTCGGCCTTTACTTTAGCAGTTCACTTAAGTGACGATTAGGTGGCAAACTGACTGCACCTTAACAACACTTTAGAAAATATATCTTTGGGATGAAAGAGATTACTTTGGAAGGTGCAATTTTTGTTACCGGACAATTCTATTGTCATTATTTCTTGGTGACATTTGTGTAAGTCAAGGGGCAGAGTTGGTTGAGGAATCAAATTCATAACTGACACTCAACCTTCACTCATGGCACGGTATCTTAATAAACTGAGCTCAATTTAAGGGCTTATGGCATTCTATGTGTGCTGCATAATGAGTTAAATACCAAATATGGATGTGACTCTAGTCACAGTCTGTGACAAGGAGTCACCAGGTTTTGCCCTTTTTTTCTCAGCTTTCCTTTGCTATTTTATGTTGGTTAGAAACAAACAATGAACAATGAGACTTTTTCACATGTCAGCACTTCAAGTTATTTGTGTCTTTCAGTCCTTGCTGTCAACACAGACGTAATTTCTGGTTCATTACTAATTATTCAAGCCTAATGTACAACTGGATGATTTTTATCTTCTCTTTGGACTCTATCCCTAAGCATTCTCTACTTGTCCTAAAATATGGTTTTGCTACTAATCCCCACTGATTAGCACATTAGCTAGATTCCATAAGAAAGTTTTGATGCTCTTTATGCACAACTTCTGGTTTCCCCCAATGTGGTAAACATATATAGGAAACACAGTATAAGATTGTCTATCCCAATAGTAACTTGCTAAGTCTTGCTATTGTCTTTCTTTGTATTGTTTTTTTTTTCCAAACATCACATCTTGAATTCTCAGTTTGGAGATATAAAAATCAGATTATTGAAACACACCAGCTCCTTGTATAGATTACCTGTATGTTAGCAAACCATTCCAGCTGTCACCCCAGCACATTCAATAGATTGAGCAAACCTCTGCCACCCAAATCAACAATTTGACCATAAGATATCCCTGTGTAAAAGTCTGATTAAGTACAGACTTGTGCTAATTCATCACTGGCAACTTTTTTGTCTTTAGTGGGATATCCTTTTACAGAGCACTTTTGTTGATATTGGCTCTAAGTAGCACAACAGCAACATCTCTTCCAATTCCACACATGCTAGTTAACATTCTGTAATTATGAAAATCAATATTTGAATGTTAAACAAGATATATTAGTGCAAGTCTTATTAGGATAAAATTGTGAAGATCTGTGTTAGACATGGTGATTGATTTACAGTGAATATGTAAAATGTGTTTTTCCTGCCTGCCATCTTGAATCACCTTCAACTGCTGTGAAAAGGCTTATTTTACTTATATTTCACTGTCACATTTTATCACAGCAGCAAACATTTTCTGTTATTCAATGCAGCTGTGATGTTATAAAGTGACACTGCATTCACAGTCTAAAATAATTACAATAACAAAAGATTTTGTGAACTTGTGACCTACAGAAACAAATTAGTTACCCTACTGGTTGGGTTTTAGCATGTAGGTGATAATATGTGTTTGTTCTGTTGCTCAGCAGTTGCAACAGACCTTTCTCTTGATATGCTGTATGTGGGTATGTGTGTGTAGAAAAAACAAATACAGAGTGTGACAAATACAGAGTTATATTATAGTCCAAATCCTTTCTCGCTTTACTTAAATGTCAACTTTAAAGCATAGAGAAAAAAACAAAACTAAATTAATTGATTACTAACTTTGTGTATGTGAATACATAATTACTGTACTTGGTTTATAATATGTGAGCAAATGTGTAAACCGGATTCCCCTAATAATACAATTACAGCAATTTGGGAAATGGCAGTTTTGCACACACTGGTAATTATGGCAGCATAAATAAACTGAAATAGACAAGAAAAAAAAATACATTTTGAATTTCCCTCTTTCCAAATGAAAATTTGATTCACGCTTCATGACACACTCCAGACACACAACCAAAGCCTCCAGCAGGATGGCGGGCATTCGCAACCCCGTTCCCAGCCCTCAGCAGCCCAGCAGGCATTCCGAACATCCAGCAAGTCCTCTGCACAAACAATGTAGCTTAACTACATTATAGACTTTTAGTAGGTAGTCATGTGATTCTGTAAGCACATGCCATTGGCTGACAGCATATGTCTGTGGGCTGTGTTCTGAGACTCACGGTTCCCCCAGCAACTTTTCGTTAATACAAAAGTGCCAAAAAAGCCCAACAGCACCTCTACTTCCTCCGCAAACTGAGGAGAGCAAGAGCCCCACCCCCCATCATGATCACCTTCTACAGAGGCACCATTGAGAGCATCTTAACCAGCTGTATCACAGTTTGGTACGGCGCCTGCACCGTTTCCTGCCGCAAGACCGTGCAGCGCACTGTGAGAGCAGCTGAAAAGATCACTGGTGCCTCTCCCTTCCCTCACAGACATTTACAACACCTACCTCACCCGCAAAGCCATCAGCATTGCATGTAATCCCACCCACCCCTCTCACAGGCTTTTCAGCCTGCTGCCATCAGGTAAGAGACTGCAGAGTCTGCAGGCCAGAACCAGCAGGCTCAAGTACAGTTTCTTTCACTAGGTGGTCAGGAGGCTCAACTCCCTCCCCGCTCTGCCCCCTGCCATAGCCTTGAACTCTACCATCACACTGCCCTGACCTCCCCCCAGCACCTGACTACTTATCTCTCTCTCCCCCCATCAACTCAGGGACTATGCACACGTCACTTCCCCTATGGGATTAAAGAGTGTATAGAGATGTTTACCATCCCTTGTGTTTCGTCCAATACTTCGTGCTGTACTGTCTGCTGTACTGTCTGTGTTGTACTGCCTGTTGTACTGCTTTTGTTGTCCTGCCTGCGTTGTCCTGCCTGTGTTGTCCTGCCTGTTGTACTGCCTGTTTACCGTGGGTCAGAGAGGACTGCAATTTCATCTATGCTGTATGTCATGTATATATGGCACACTTGACAATAAAGCTGCCCTTGACTTTGACTATAAGAGTGTGGAAAAAGGTAATTCAGATATAAGGTGATTTAGTATTAGTATGGGGAGGGTTCATAAATTTTTATATTACCCTAAAAAACAAAATAAATACTTACATAAATAAGTAATAATAAATACTATATCATGGAATTTAATTTTCACCGGTGGTCCTGGAACACATTAACCCTGAGTAACGAGCAATTATTGTATATACATAAAACCAGAGTCTGGTATGTACTTTTTGACTCACCAGCCAAAATAATAATTTCCATTTCATTAAGATAAGGTATTCTTTTAAATACACCAGTGTTGCTTCAGAAATGTCCCTCTGCCTGTCACCCATAGTCAGCTGGGATAGGATTCAGGAACCCCCAGTGACCCACAAAGCAGACAAAGTGGCTATGAAGATGAATAAAGAAACAAAGAGTCCATAGAAAAGCTTCTTCTGATCGTCATGTTCCCTTTTTGCGGGTCACGGAGGGTTGCTGGAGGCTATACCTGCTGACTTACTGGTGACAGGTGAGGGATACTCTGAGCACATCGCCGTACACTGCAAAGCCACACAAAAGACAAACAACCACTCGTCTACACACTCAGACCTATGGACAATGTGGAGCCATCACTTCATCTAAATTGTTTTTGGACGTGGGAGGAAGCCTGAGAATCCCGGGAGAGAATCCACACAGTCACGGGGAGAACATACAACTCTCTACAGAGAGAACTTTAACGCAGAAACATCTGTGTGTCGACAGTGCTACCCGCAACACCACCGTGCCACCCCCCAAGCAGATCATTTTTAATATATTAATGAACGGCCATGTAATTCAATTCGAGAAAAGTTAACCCTTGGAGGCACTTTTGGGGTCAGGCATGACCCCGTTGGTTGTTTTTCTTCAGCAGCTTCCAAATAAAAGCTTGTAATATAGTCATATTCCAAGTGTTACTCATAAAATATGTCTGTGACATATTTATTTAATTTATTTTTATTTTTAAAACATAATGAATTATTTTCAAGAAGTAACAAGTTTTTGTATCACTAACCCACTCATCCACGAGCAGGGTCGCATATGACCCCGAATAGGTTTGATGGATTTTCGGATGAACCGTTACATTTTAGCCACTTTAGTGTCCCACTCAGACACTGTTGTCAATTAGTCACTTCTGCTGCAACTTTCCAATCAACACACCCGGCATCAGCAAGCTCTCCACTCTGCCGACTTCTGCATGCCCGTGAACCGCCTCCAGACACACAACCCAAGCCTCCAGCAGGATGGCGGGCGGTCCAAACATCCAGCAAAGCCTCCTCACACACAACCGAGGCCGTCAGCGAGCCAACCAACCTCTGCTGCACCGCACACATCCTCCACATCCGCGGCCAGCTTGTATGACTTGTAAGTCATTTCTCTATGAACTTAATTTTTAGTGATATATTCTAAAATGTGATCACTTTATCGGTTAAATGTGTTTATTTTATCCATAGTAAAATGGCTAATAGGAGGCCAGCTCCTCTCACTGTGGACCGTGTCCTGCAAATGATCCAGGATGAATGGGATTATGAGCCAGACGCAGTCATTGACTAAGATTCTGACATCTCAGATATGGAAGACCCAGCCTATTTTCCCCCCACTGAACAAGGGCTGTCAGACACACATGAGTCCCCCGAAGAGTCGTCTGAAGAGGCTGTGGATGTTGTGCCGGACCGACGGAGCCATAAGGGCTCATACTGGGCAGAGTTATCCCCCCAGACTGGCTGCAACACCAAGTAACAGTTTGATATGTATCCTGCCAGGATCTGTAACTGGATTTAGGACTGTCTCCTCAATAGATGTATGGAAGGAGATCATGTCTGATAATATAAGAGAAGTGGTGCTGACATGCACAGTGGATAAATGTAACCAAGGATGAGCTGGTGACCTTCATTGGATTGACCATTCTTGCAGGAAGCGAGAAGAACTGAGATGTGCTGGTACGTACGCTTTTCGGGAGTCTGCACAACCCGTTGTACAAGGCCATTATTCGATTTGAAGATTCGAAGACATTCGCCGGTTCTTACACTTTGATAACAAGTGGACCAGGGCCGACCGGCACCCTTCCGCCACATATGGGATCTGTTCCTGATCAACTGCCAGTTCAAATCCATCCACAATGATTGCGTGACAGTGGATGAACAACTTCTGCCTTTCAGAGGGAGGACCCAGCTTCTGCAGTACACAACGAGCAAGCCCACCAAGTACAGGATAAACATCTTCTGGGTTTGTGATGCATGTGGCCCATATGCAATTGATGGGATTGTGTACCTAGGGAGACAACCAGGGGAAAATGTCCAGAAGAATCTGGGGGAAAGCATTGTCCATCAGTTGCGCAGTGGATTGAGACACACAGGTCGAAACATCTCCACTGACAACTTATTTACCAGCATCCCTCTTGCAGAGCATCTCCTGGAGGAGGGTCTGACTACTGTGGGAACTTTGCGACAAAACAAGCCGGACATTCCGCCGGTCATGAAGGTTTCTAGGTCCAGAGAGCTCCACAGCACCAAATTTGGGTTCAATGGCAACATGACCATGATCAGCTATGTAAGAAAGAAAGGGAAGGCTGTTCTGCTGCTTGGTACAATGCACCACAGGACGGTGGATGAATCCAGCCCACAGAAAAAGCCAGAATTGATTCTCTTGAATGAGACCAAAGGAGGACTGGATATAATGGACCAGATGGTTGGCAACTACACCTGCAAATGCCAGACCCAGAGATGGCCCATGGTGCTCAGGCATAACATGATTGACGTCGCCCCTCTGAATGCCTATACACTTTAAAGGGCTCAGCACCCTGAAGTTTACACAGGCATCACCTGTGGAAGAGGACAATTCCTCTCGGAGCTCTCAATGGAGCTTTTGACACCTCACATGAGAAGTCGACTGGAAGAAACCCCGAACCTACCAGCCTACATCACAGCCGCAATGGAAAAGTTCAGAGTGACAAAGACTGCTGCGACCCGTCTGGAGGGAACACACACACATTGCCAGCGGAAGAGGTGCAGGATCATAATTTGACTGCGTGAGGCGCAGTCAAATTATTCCAGTGAATGAAAGAATAAATAAATCATTCAAATGGTTTTGTGTCACAAACTTGTTTCACTGTGAGTACCTTGAATGGGAATGTATTGCAACTTTCCATTTAGAGGCTGTGGAAGAAAATCAGTCCGTGGGGTCATGTTTGACCTGCCCTGTGGAAGAGTGGATGTTATTTGTGCATATGCACCAAATATCAGTTCAGAGTATTCGGCCTTCTTGGGGTCCCTAAATGGGGTCCTTGAAGGGATCCCTGCAGGGGACCCCATTGTTCTCCTGGGGGACTTCAATGCACACGTCACCAATGATGGAGACACTTGGAGGGGCGTGATTGGGAGGAATGGCCTCCCTGATCTAAACCCGAGCGGTGTTATTTTGTTGGACTTCTGTGCTAGTAACGGACTGTTCATAACTAACACCATGTTTGAACACAAGGATGCTCATAAGTGTACCTGGTACCAGAGCACCCTGGGTCGGAGGTCAATGATTGATCTTGTGATCGTATCATCTGACCTTCGACCGCGTGTTTTGGACACTCTGGTGAAGAGAGGGGCAGAGCTGTCAATTGATCACCACCTGGTGGTGAGTTGGGTCCATTGGCGGAGGAAACCTTTGGATAGACCTGGTAAGCCCAAACGAGTAGTGCGGGGGAACTGGGAACGTCTGGAGGAGGACTCGGTCCGTGAGGCCTTCAATTCACATTTCTGAAGGAGCTTCTTGTGCATCCCTGTGGAGGCTGGGGACATTGAACCTGAATGGTCAATGTTCAAAGCTTCCATTGCTGAAGCTGCAGCTGAGAGCTGTGCTCTCAAGGTCTTGTGTGCCTCAAGGGACGGTAACCCTCGAACACCGTGGTGGACCCCGGTGGTCAGGGAAGCCGTCCGACTGAAGAAGGAGGCCTTCAGGGGCATGTTGTCCCTGGGGACTCCTGAAGCAGTTGCAGGGTACCGACAGGCCAAAAGGACTGCAGCCTCGGCTGTGATGGAGACAAAACAGAGGGTGTGGGAGGAGTTCGGAGAGGCCATGGAGAAGGACTATTGGGCAGCACCAAAGTTGTTCTGGAGAACTGTCCGACACCTCAGGAGGGGGAAACGGGGGACCATCCAAGCTGTATGCAGCAAAGATGGGACACTGTTGACTTCGACTGAGGAGGCTGACGGTCGGTGGAAGGAACACTTTGAGGAACTCCTGAATCCAACCCCAACTGCCCCGTCCTCTGTTGCAGAGGCAGAGCTGGAGGATGATGGGGGGTCAGAGTCAATCTCTCGAGGCGAACAACTTCACGGTGGCAAAGTCCCGGGTGTTGATGAGATTCGCCCGGAAATGCTGAAGGCGCTGGGTGTTGAGGGGCTGTCATGGATGACACGCCTCTTTAACATTGCATGGAAGTCTGGGACAGTGCCGAAAGAGTGGCAGACTGGGGTGGTGGTTCCTCTTTTTAAAAAGGGGGACCAGAGGGTGTGTGCCAACTACAGGGCATCACACTCCTCAGCCTCCCTTGGGAAAGTTTACTCCAAGGTACTGGAAAGGAGGGTCCGGCTGATTGTGGAGCCTCAGATTGAGAAGGAACAATGTGGGTTCCGTCCTGGTCGTGGAACAACAGACCAGCTTTTTACTCTCACAGGGATCCTAGAGGGGCTTCGAAGTATGCCCATCCAATCTACATGTGTTTTGTGGACTTGGAGAAGGCGTATGATCAAGTCCCCAGGGATATACTGTGGGAAGTACTGCGGGAAGTGAGAGCTGCCCAAAGTGAGAGCTGTGTTCGGGTTCTCGGCAGTAAGTCGAACTTGTTCCGAGTAGCTGTTGGCCTTCACCAATTCTGTTTGTGATTTTCATGAACAGGATATTGAGGCGTAGTCGTGTTGAGGAGGCTTTACAGTTTGGTGGCCTGAGGATTGCATCGCTGCTTTTTGCAGATGATGTGGTCCTGTTTGCGTCATCGGCCTGTGACCTGCAGCACTCACTGGTCCGGTTTGCAGCCGAATGTGAAGCAGCGGGGATGAGGATTAGCATCTCCAAATCTGAGGCCATGGTCCTCAGCCGGAAGCCGGTGGACTGCCTTCTCCGAGTAGGGAATTAGGCCCTTCCACAAGTGAAAGAGTTTAATTATCTTGGGGTCCTGTTCACGAGTGAGGTAACAATGGAGCGTGAGATTGGACAGAGAATTGGGGCAGCAGGAGTGGTATTGCAGTCGCTTTACCGCACTGTTGTCACAAAGAGGGAGCTAAGCCAAGAGACAAAGCTCTCCATCTACCGTTCAATCTTCATTCCTACCCTCACCTATGGTCATGAGCGATGGGTCATGACCGAAAGAACGAGATCAGTGTAGGGTCGCTGCTGCTTCGCGTGGAAAGGAGTCAGTTGGTTTGGGCATCTGGTGCGGATGCCTCCGGAACGCCTCCCTAGGGAGGTATTTCTGGCACGTCCAGCTGGGAGGAGACCTCGGGGCAGACCCAGGACTAGGTGGAGGGATTATATCTCAACACTGGCCTGGGAACGCCTTGGGATCCCCCAGTCAGAGCTGGTGGATGTGGCCGGGGAAAGGGAAGTTTGGGGCTCCCTGTTGAAGCTGCTGCCCCCGCGACCCGACTACGGATAAGCGGTGGAAGATGGATGGATGGAAACCTTCATTTAGGAACACTGTAGACATCGAACAAATCTGAATTCCATCAAAAATTTTTGAACTTTTTAGCCTTAAAAGTCGAAATTTAGAAGCTGAATGGGATACTAACACCTTTTGCTTGCCGCCAGGCGTGTGAAAAGTCTAGAGAAAATGTGACGGTAATGTGCTTTTTCTTTTAGTTTACTGTATTCAATAACTTTTCAGTAAATTTGCGTTCCATTGCCTATGGTACGAGTTACGGTGCTGGAAACTTCGGTCCCAAAGACAACGATAACTTGCATATTGGGCTAACCAGATTTCTTTCTCATGTTTGCTTTTTTGTTTTACATTTCTTTGATATGTTTCATTACTATACAATTTGATATATAAATGACATAACATGTTGAAAAAAGGTAATTTTCTAGCATCTTGGAATGGATTAAGACCATTTACATTATTTAAAAATGGGAAAATTATATTTGGAATTCGAGCAAATCGCTATTCGAACAGCCTTCCGGAACAAATTGTGGTCGGAAACTGAGGTTCGCCTGAGACGGTGTTTTTTGCATTGAAATAAGATTGAAAAAGTGGGGGTCGTCTAATATTTGGGGTCTAGACATTATACCCATTCACAACGCTAGATGGCGCCAGATATCGTTAAAGCGAATGCTGAACTAACTCCCCCAGGCCAAAGCAAACCCCTGTCACGAAGAAGAAAAATAAAAATAGCAGTAGCACAAAAAAGAAAAATGCTACACACTTCGAACTCATGCCACCTGATATTTTACCATCCAGTAGATGTCATACTAGACCAAATGAAGCCTCATGAAGCCCCGAACCATACTTCATGGGGCTTCATCTGCCCATCACTAATCACCAAACCTCTGTGACTCATAAAACTTCCTCCTTTAAGGTGTGTCTCTTCTTCTGTCTCCTTTTTCATTAATTTTTCTTCCATTTTCCAGATCTCCCTACTCCATTCACCACATGCAATACTTTGTGTAGTGAGTCCTTATGTTCACACATGAACCAGAGATTTTGAATGAACCTCTGATTTAGAATGGGTTTGAATGAGGTTTTGAATTTCATCATAGATATTCATTCATCATCAAATATCTGTTTCATCCGCTATCGCGGGTCGTAGGGTGCTGGAGCCTATCCCAGCTGACTGAGCATGTAAGACAGGGTACAATCTGAGCGCGACGCCAGTGCGTTGGAGGAAGCCGGAAAACCCAGAGAGAACCCACAAGTACAAGGGGATAACATGCATACTCCCTAGAGTTGGAATCGAACTGAGAATCGCCTAGCTGTGCGGCAACAGAACTACCCACTACACCACCGTGCCATTCTCATAGATAAATTAAGATTATATTGAGTTTTTATTACAGCTGCCAGAATGGTTACATTTATCATGCAAGTCAAATGGCTGGTTGTTGTTTTTTGTTTGTCAGAACGATAGGTGATGAATAATGAACATTAAAGAAACATTGTGAAAGCATTGAGCTGAGGCTGAGAGCCACTATCATTTATGTATTTGTGGGACTTAAATATTTGGGCACGTATGTCCTAAATTTTATACAATTGCATGTGTATTTTAAGTGTAAATTCATTATGTATTTATTTCTGGGCAATCCTTAAATATGGTAGCTCTTCGTTTTCAATTTGTTTGCATGGCTATCCACTATATGGTTGTTGTTCATGTGTTCATATGTGGGTAATTGGGGATAACAGCTCTCCACTCTGATCTGTAATAGAATATTGATGGGACATAAACATGACCTCATCATAATATGGTGCCCTGGAGGGCCATAAAACACAAGAAAGCTCTCACATTACAACTCACCACCAACAACGGCTGTCATGTACCCTTCGCAACTCTGCATAAGAAAATACTGTATGCAAACAGACTCTACGAAATCTGCATCTCTCCTTAAAGTGTGCAATAAGGAATTCCTTTGATAGAGAAATTAACTAAAAAGGCAAAAAAAAACCAAATAAAATCTATTGAGTTCAGTTTGTCTGTTGTTCAAATTGGTGCATACCACACATGCAACATCTATACAAATGAAACAAAAAATATGTTGTGCCAATTCCCATCATGACTGTCCCCATTTTGAGCCACTGTGCAGCCTTGCAGGAAAATCCATGTTTTTCATATGTATTCAGGTTTGAGTGTTTACATGCATTTGTTTTTGCTGTGACTTCACCAAACTGTTTATATATACAGTACTGATATTGAAACCATGTAATTTGTCAGGAGTATGAAAAGATATAGTTATTTCTTTTTACTGTGATTTTATGTATTCTATTATGACAACTGACGTAGAGTAGTTTTAAAAGCCATGTGTCCGTGAAACACATCATGCTACACTCACGATATTCCCTCTGTGTTTTAATCAGTGTGGTGAGCTTGTCCGCCTTACTCCCCAGAGACCTCACGTACCCTGTAAGGATGGCCGGCACTGCCGGATGAAACCTCATCTTCTTCGCCTTCAGCTTTGCTTTCAGCTTTGCCCCAGCTCTGCAGCCCCGACACCTTCTCCTCAGCTCCTCCAGGATGTTGGGCCTCACTCTTAGCAGAGGCTAAGCTGGGTGCAGCATGATCAGCTGGTGGCGGTTGTAAACAATGTGCTGTGCGGTTTACCATGTGTACCATGCTAACAAAAATGTCAGGCAGGTGTCCAGAAAAGTTTTAAAAGGATAAGAAAGTCGTTACCTCTCTGGCTGGCAACGACAGATAGTAAACACAAAGGGGAAAGGACAGAAATGAAAGAGAAATGATACAAAAACAAAGAAACAAACGGGAGCTACTGTTAGAGGTCGCCACTTAGCACGGCGCCATGTTGGGAAAAAAAAAAAATCACACAACATCCATCCTTCCATCTTCAACCGCTTATCCGGGGCAAGGTCACGGGGGCAACAGTTTCATAAGGAATGCTCATACTTCCGTCTTCCCAGACACCTCTTCCAGCTCCTCTGGGGGCATCCTGAGGCTTTCCCAGGCCAGCCGGGAGGCATAGGGGCGGCAGTAGCTCTGTCTGTAGAGTGGGCGTCCTACGATCAGGGATCAGCGGTTCGATTCCCGCTTCCGACCAGCCATCTTTGGAGTGTGAGCTGACAGCGGGAGGTGTCAGCTCACCTCCTGAGCACTGCCGAGGTGTCCTTGAGCAAGGCACACCAAGAAGTCGCAGTCCATCACTCTGCCTCCCATTGTGTGTATCAATCGCATGCTTACAGGCCCCTGGTGTCTGTTGTGTGTTTGTTTCAGGGCCTGTACTAACAAATATTATAAAAATGCATGTCCAACCAGTAAAGTGTATAAAGATAATTTCCCCAAAGAGAGATAATAAAGATGTGTTTCTTTTTTTCTAGTCCCTCCAGCATGTCCAAGGTCTTCCCTGAGGTCTCCCAGTAGAACATGCCCGAGCATTGGATACAAGTGGCTGAAATGAGTTTCCTCCATAGAGTGGCTGAGCGTACACTTAGGCCCTGTTCAGACTGCAGGCATATAAGATGTTCTTCCGTATCTGATTTTTAGGGATGACTGTTCACACTGTTTTTAGCAAGTGTCTAAATACGATCTGGCTCTGTTCAGACTGGGTCACATGATCGGCTGATCTGACAGTTTATCGTAGCAACGATGTCGGGACAGAGTCATCATTCAGTACATGTAATGTGTGAGGTCCTATAATTGCAACACACCAGACATTTTCAACTTCTTCATCCATGTTTTACCACTCAGTAATGCGCGACGCTCTTCCTTCTGGCGCCTTGCTCTCGCGCCGTGAATATGACGGCGTGGTCTGCCGTATCCATGTTGGGATACGGCAGTGTTGGGAGCTGTTCAGACTGCAGACACCTCTGTCCCTATCTGACACGAAACTACCTCCTGAATGTGGATTCAATCCTGCAAAAATACAATTGGGACTGTTCAGACTACACACGAGATATGCAACATCAATCGGGATGGGCTAACAATTGGATATAGGTAACTACTCTGAACAAGGCCTTAGAGATAGGGTGATCAGCTCAGTAATCAGGAAGGAGCTCAGAGTAGAGCCACTACTCCTTCACCTCGAGCTGAGACAGCTGAGGTGGCTTGGGCATATGTTCCGGATACCTCCAGGATGCCTCTCTTGGGAGGTGTTCCTGGGATGTCCTACCTGGAGGAGACCCTGGATATATGTACTGTAGAAAATATTGTATACAGTATTTTCTGCACTGTAAGGAGCACCTAATAGCCTCCAGTGTGCCTTATATATGAAAAAAAGGTTTAAAATAGGCCATTTATTGAAGATGAGTTCTCGGCTCTCAGCTGTAACCTCAACCCCCACGCTGTAATCAACTGTAGCATTCCTGGCAGAAAAGGTCGGTATAAAAGATGACAGAAGTCTGTATGTTGCGGTATATAGGAAACCACCACACATGGACCAATACCTGCTTTTTGACTCTCACCACCCACTGGAGCACAAGCTGGGCCTCATCAGGACCCTGCAAGACAGGGCTGATAAGCTACCAACCACTGCCCAAGACCAGGTGAAAGAACACCAACACCTGAAAGGGACACTGAAAACCTTTGGATATCCTGATTGGACCTTTGTGAAAGCTCACACAAGATCCAGAAAGGAGAACAACCCAGTGAGGATAGAAGAGAGCAAGCGTAATGGTATAGTGATCCCATATGTGTCTGGAGTGTCGGAAAAGCTGAGGAGGATCTTCAACAAACACAAGGTTCCTGTGTATTTTAAGCCGATGGTTTGAGAGTGAAAGAGGCCATCCATGTCAAAGTGAAGAAGCCCTCTCTCTGAACAGGGGGGGTGGTCTGCGACATCACCTTTCTCCCATTTACAATCATGTCCTTTCAAAACTCCCAAAAATATTGTCTCAGCATATTGACCCAGGTGATGTATCTCATATGCTAATGACCCTCATTAGTATACAAAGGTGAAACTCACATTTCAACGACCCCCTTTGACACCCCATCAACAATCGTTGAGGAGCCAGACGGGTTGTTGGAATGTGAATAGCACTGACCACACCCCACAGGGTTAATAAGCTGGGACAAGACCAGCCACCTTCAGAACTGAAGAAGTCTCCTGGATGAGAGACGAAACGTCTTTAAGAACTTTCTTAACGTTCAGTGGATTGACTTAAACAGCTTTGGATAACCATGACCTATATAACTGAGAACCTATAAAGACATTCCAAGCACCTTTGGCTAGCAGTGACTTACCTCTTGACATTTCAGAAAAGGCTGCAAGTTGTCTCTTTAGCACAGCTCAATCTAGTGGATGCATAATGCAACTACAGCCAATACAGTAGTCTCAATTCTATGCACCTTATCATGTGGTGCGCCCTATTCTGGTGAAAACAGTTTTAAAGGTATGCCAAATGCGCTGTGATGGTCTCTGTATTGTTTTTGTATTTTACTCTATGGGTTCAGTTCATGTACTTTTCTGGTTTTGTTGCTGCCACATTCATGATTTGTTGCACCTGTTTTTTTCCCCTGATTGTTTCAGTTGGTATGTAGCCAATCCGTGTTTAGTTCCTCCCATAGTTTATTTGTTGGTCATTAATTCCTCATCGGAGGGTCGTCACCTTGTCGTGGTGGAGAGGCTTGTGTGTACCAAAGATCCTAAGAGCAATGCCGTCGGGAGCGCTCCCGACCCTACCGTCGGGAGCGTAGCTCCTGGTAGGGTCACCCATGGCGGTAAGGTCGAGGGGGAGGTGCCAGACGAAGCATGACCCAACAAAGACCTCAACAGCGGAGCAGGCAGAGGATGGTGTTCAACAAATAGTTGGACATCCACAATGGCTGTAAAGGTGGAGGAAGGCTGCAGCAGAGGGGGATCTCCGACTGTCATGGAGTCCATGCCGTTGGCCACTGGTCTCCCTGTCAAGGATCGTGTGGTGGCTGTTTGTGCGCCAGTCTCCCTACGTTAAAAGAAGTCACACATAGGCGTCCCCTTTAAGCCCTGTGGCGATCAGAGAGTGGCGACGGGAGCAGGATCGAGAAATCTGGAAGCTCCCAGTCACAAAATGACACACAGGCGGTGAGTGAAGTTTGAGTCGCTGGATTCTCGGATTGAGGCAGGTACCTTCACCCACAACTGAGCAGGCCTTTTTAGGATCCACACTGCTCACCCCAATAGGGGAAGGGGACTGGAAAAGATGTCCCAAAAATTGTCTGCCTCACCAACTTCCTGGCTAGATTACCGCGTCCAGCGGGATCTCCTTCAATGCGGTCAGAAACAAAAAAATAATTAATTTTGGAGCGTGGAATGTGCGCACTCTGCTGGACAATGACTCCTGTGAAAGGCCAGAGAGAAGAACTTCCTTTGTAGCAAGGGAATTGCGGAGGTTCAACATTGACATTGCAGCCCTGTCTGAGACCAGATTGGCAGAAGAAGGCCAACTAAGGGAGGAAAAAGGGGGATGCACCTTTTTCTGGAAAGGGAAGCCTGCTGGTGAACCCAGGATACATGGGGTTGGCTTTGCCATCAGAAACAACCTGATAGGACAGTTTACTGAACTGCCACAAGGCATCAGTGAACGCCTAATGACAGTTAGGGTAAAACTGGACAACAGCCGGATGGCCACCGTTGTGAGTGCATATGCTCCAACAATGGACTCACAAGATGACATGAAGGAAGCCTTCTATGCCAGTCTAGATAACATCCTGTCAGGCATTCCGAAAGAAGACAAAATCATCCTTCTGGGGGACTTCAATGCCAGAGTTGGTAGGGATCACAGAATGTGGACTGGCGCCATTGGGAAGGATGGTGTAGGGAACATCAACTCCAACGGGGCTCTCCTGCATAGAACACGATCTAACTATCACCAACACCCTCTTCAGACAGAGAAACAAATTCAAAACCTCCTGGATGCATCCATGCTCCAGGAATTGGCATCTGATTGATTACTTCATAGTCCGAAACAGGGACAGGCGTGATATACATCTGACAAGAGCAATGCCCTGTACTGATGGATGCTGGACAGACCACCGTCTCCTCCGATCAACTATGGCCATTAGACCGATGCCCAAAAGAAGGGGGAAGAAAAAGCAACAGCACCCCAGCCTCAACATCAGGAACTTGGAAAAGCCTGAGACACAGGAGCTCCTCCAAGCTGCAATAGATGACAACCTACCAACTGAGTATCCTGACGATAGCGAAGCACACTGGAATTCACTGAAGACCACCATCCTGGACACTGGCTGAGAACTCCTTGGTTTAAAAACCAAAAGAAATCAGGACTGGTTTGACGATAATGATGAGGAGATTGAACAATTAATCTCCCAAGAGCAGCAGGCTTTCTGGGCCTGGCACAGGGACATTTCATGCCAAACCAAGAGGGAGGCGCATTCTAGACCCAAAGCCCTCATCCAACGCAGGGTCAGGGAGGTTAAAAACAAATGGTGGATAGAGAAACCCAGTGAAATTCAAGAGCTTGCAGATTCTAGGGATACAAGGAGCTTCTTCAATGCGACTAAAGCTGTATATGGACCCAGTCAGCGCATATCAAGCCCCCTCTGGTCCAAGGACAGGCAAAACATCATGAAGACAGATAATAAGATCAAGAACCGCTGGAAAGAACATTTTAAGGAGCTCTTAAACCAGAGAACAATGGTTGATAAGGACATCCTTGACAGAATCCCACAGTGTCCCATGAAGGAGAGCATGGGTGATGCACCAGGACTGTTGGAGGTTCAAGATGCCATTTCGCAGCTGCGGAACAACAAAGGTGCCAGCCCTGATGGGATCCCAGCCGAAATCCTGAAGGACGGAGGAGATAACCTCCTTCAGCATCTGCATGCCTTCATCACCAAGATGAAGTATAAAAAGGGAGGCAATACCTGCAGACCTCAGAGATGCACTCATTGTCATCCTGTTTAAAAAGGGTGACAAGGCAGACTGTGGGAGCTCCAGGGGCATCTCACTACTCTCCACAAACTTGTAATATCATTGCTCGCATTTTGTTCAAGAGACTCCATCCAACATCTGAAGAAATCCTCCCTGAATCCCAGTGTGGCGTTTGTACTGCCCGTGGTACAGCTGACATGATCTTCACTGTTCGACAGATACAAGAAAAACGCAAGGAACAAAAACATATATGTATTATATATGGCATTCATTTTTTTTTTTTTTTTTTTTTTAATTTTATATACTGGTTTGATCCCCGAAGGGAAATTAAGAGAGCACACTCTAGCTACTGATTACAAACGCATGCATACATTTATGTGAGTACAGGCCCCTGTATCACACACACACACACAAGGGGGCCTGTAGGCATGCAGGGGAGGTAGAGTGGCAGGCAGCTCCTTCTTGGTGCGCCTCAAATGAGCAATTTTTTTGTAAAGGGGACGGCACCTTGCTCAAGGGTGCCTCGGCAGTGCTCCAGAGATGAGCTGACACCTCCCACTGTCAGCTCACCTCCGGGTATATTTTGGGGGGCGGGAGCGGGAATCGAACCGCCGATCTTAAATCATAGGACGACCTGCTCTACCGCCCGCTTTACCACTGAGCCACTGCCGCCCCATTGACCTCACAAAGGCTTTTGACTCGGTGAACTGTGAGGCCCTCTGGAAAGTCCTTTCAAAATGTGGATGTCCAGAGAAGTAAATCAGGATCCTGCGGCTCTTACATGACAACATGTCAGCAACAGTCCTCTGCAGTGGCAGTGAGACTGAGCCCTTCAAGGTAGAGACTGGCGTCAAACAGGGATGCATTATTGCCCCCATTCTGTTTGAAGTATTTATTGCAGCTATTGTACACCTAATTGGTCACAGCCTACCCTCCGGTGTTCAGATCATCTACAGAACTGATGGCAAACTGTTCAACCTTAACCGTTTTAAGGCAAACTCTAAGATCTCCCGCATGTCCATCGTGGAACCACAATATGCAGATGACAATACCATCGTCGCCCACACAGAGGAAGATCTTCAGAGCATACTTGATGCTTTTGCTGGAGCATAAACACTCCTGGGATTGGCCATAAATGTGAAAAAGACCAAGGTTCTCCATCAACCTCCACCAGACTCCTCCATAATCCAACCAACAATAATGATAGACAATGCAGTCCTTGAAAACGTGGACCAGTTACCCTACTTGGGTAGCCATCTCTCCTCAAGGGCAGACATTGACTGCGAAGTACATCATCGCATCTGTTGTGCAGGTGGGGCTTTTGTGTCTTTGAAAACTCTGACCTGTTGGCTAAGACAAAACTTGTTGTCTACAAGGCAGTTGTCCACACTCTTATATGGTGCAGAGACATGGACCACCTCCAGCAGACACATAAGAGCCCCTGAGTCCTACCACCAGAGGTGCCTCCGCAAAATCTTACACATCGATTGGAAGGAGACCCGCACAAATGTGAGCGTGCTTGAGGAGGCAGACATAGACAGTATTGGCACAACCATCTGTAAGTACCAACTCAGATGGATAGGTCACGTTGTGCGAATGCCAGACACTTGCCTTCCCAAGCAGGGCCTGTACTCAGAGCTGGCGACTGGTCAGAGAGCTCCTGGAGGTCAGAAAAAGCGTTTCAAGGACAACATTAAGATCAGCCTCAAGCAGTTCAACATAAACAGCATAGGCTGGGAAGACCTTGCTAGAAAAAGAAGCACATGGAGGAAATGTATACACGAGGGAGCCATGTTCCACGAACGTAATCCCTGCCGGGTTGCCACAGTCAAGAGGCAGCAACGAAAGGAGAGAGCAGCAGCCACCGTCAGAGCAGCCATTTCACATTCCACTCCCAGCACCTCATACCCATGCCCACATTTCCCAAAAGTGTGTGGTTCCAGAATTGGACTTCACAGTCATCTTAGGACACACAACAAGGACCAACCAGGAGGACCATCATACTCGACCCCGAGTGATCGCCGATGATGATGGTCATAAATTCCACCTTAGACTAATTAAGGTGCTTCACTTCTGTTCAACGTTGTTGCAGGATTATTCAGTATTCATTTTGAGCAGAGAACCTCGTATGCCAATTGCTATTGTATTCCTCGACCGCTATGGTATTCCTCGACCGCTTTTTGTACGACCACGAGTTTAACCAAAAAAAAAAAAAAAAAGTCCCTCTCACCCTTGTGGGGTGGTATCTGTGTGTCATCCTCAAGCTCGGGTCCTCTACCAGAGGCCTGAGGGTTCTGCGCAGTATCTTAGCTGTTCCTAGGACTGCGCTCTTCTGGACTGAGGCTTCAGATGTTGTTCCAGGAATCTGCTGGAGCCACTCTTCCAGTTTGGGGGTCACTGCCCCAAGTGCTCCTACAACCACAGGGACCACATTAACCTTGACCTTCCACATCTGTTCCAGCTGTTCTTTCAACCCTTGATACTTCTCAATCTTTTCGTGTTCCTTCTTCCTGATGTTGGCGTCAGCTGGAATTGCCACATCTATCACCACTGCTCTCTTCTGCTCTTTGTCCATCACCACTATGTCTGGTTTGTTAGCCAGCAGCTGTTTGTCAGTTTGGAAGCTGAAGTCCCACAGGATCTTAGCCTTGTCGTTCTCAGCCACCTTCGGTGGTATGTCCCATTGGGATTTGGGTACTTCTAGTCCATGCTGGGTACAGCTGTTCCTGTACACCATCACAGCTACTTGGTTGTGCCTTTCCATGTATGCTGAGCTGGCGAGCATCTTACACCCTGCTACCACATGCTGGACTGACTCTAGGGCTTCTTCACATTGCCTGCACCTTGGGTCAGATCTACTGTGGTAGATATTGGCCTCTATTGCTCTTGTACTTAGGGCCTGTTCTTGTGCTACCATGATCAGTGTCTCCGTGCTGTCTGCTAGTCCAGCTTTATTCACCCATTGGTAGGTCTTCTTGATATCAGCCACTTCCTCTATCTGACGGTTGTGCATGCCGGTACATGCTGGTGTACCTTGTTATTTGTCACATGTACACATAAAGTTGGTTCTCCAACGGATGTGAAATAAAGGGAACATCAGGTATTGACTGATGTTCAGTTATCAACTGATGTTCCTGATAATAGTATAATATTCATTATACTATTATATATACTAAATGTGCTTTTCTATGTAGCATTTTTCACAGACACATTAATGCAGTAATTCTAAAATAACTGCTTAGCAAAGTGACAAATATTGCCAGATGGCATGTGGCATTTAATTTAATCTGGTGGTATATCACCTTCAAAAACTGCGAAAAGCTTTACATCATAGAACCCTAGCATTGGAATTATGACCTATAAACACTTGTGAAAGAGTTAATAGATGATAGAAAGGTTGTCTGATGATCTATCAGAGGGTGATTTACATCAATTTATAAGTGTATCCAAAGCTCTTTAAATAAGTCCACTGGACTTCAAAAAAGTTACTTGAAAATGTTTTTCCTCTCATCCAAGAGGCTTCGTCAGTTCTGAATGTGACTGGTCTTGTCTGAGCTTATTAACCCAATGGGGTGTGGTCAGTGCTATTCACATTCCAACGACCGCAGTTGACACCCGTCTGGCTCCTCATTGATGGTTGATGGGGGTACCAGGGGGTGTCAAAGGGGGGGTCGTTGAAATGCGAGTTTGTATACTAATCAGGGTCATTAGCATGAGACACATCACCTGGGTTAATTTGCTGAGACATTCTTTTTGGGAGTTTTGAAAGGACATCTGAGCATTCCTCGCTGCATTTGACTGCATATACCAGATTGCTCTTCTGACTGTGTGGTGCAGGATCTCTCTGGTCTTTGTTTTGACTAGATTTAACTTATAAAAAGGATTTAATTATATACAATATATTCATTTTTTTGTTGGTTGCATAAATATTTAGTTCTAATCATACAATAAACTTTTCCATTACTCTGTCTCAGTAATTTCACACACACACACACACACACACACACACACACACACACACACACACACACACACACACACACACACACACACAATTTCCGTTTATAAAATGAAGGCAAACTTCTCTAATCTGACACACACACACAAACACAAACACACATTGGACATAGGCGGCAATCTCAGTTCTTTATTCACAGGATGAATTGGAACCGGAAACCACATTCCAACGTCCATAGAGGAGGAGTGACTGAACACTCGTCATGATCTAATTGGACCAGAAGACGTCATATCATCTCATGCAAATTCCTTATCTGAATTGTATAAAAAAAAACAACGGGCAGTGAAAACAATGCTTTTCTTCAGCTGCGCTGTTACAAGAGCCGTTTACTGCAGGCATTCAGAGACACTGAGAAAAGCCCGGATATCTGCATTAGACTTGTTGTCGGGAATAAACTTTTTCAAATTTATGACTATGGCTAAGTCTCCTACATTACTTCAATAACAAGAACCCACAGAATAACGATGTTTTAAAACTACTCTGCTTCAGTTTCAAAAAGCAGTGAATACCTGAAATTAATTCAGCCTAACTTTGTGTTACTACCCTTCATATATTCATAACTTGCTCACAAGCAAAACCAAATTTTCTTTCTGTCTAACTAGTTCTTCTAAATTCAATGATTTAATAACAATGGCTTCCAAAATTAAAATAATTGCTTTTCTGTACAAATTCAAATGCCAAGTAAACTGCTCAGATGTTAACACCTTGTTACTGCTTCTTTCCAGTCTTATTTTTTCTTTTTTTTTTTCTTTTCACTTTTTTGTATTTTCCCCTGCTGTATTTTTGCTTGTCACTTTGGTTCCGTCGGAGTTTGGAAACAATATTAATTTACCACCAAGTCCTTCAGGGTGCTGTTCTGTTTTCCTTGCTAATTTGTTATTGTCTGCCTTTTCCTTATACCTTGTCTCTCTCCCTTCTCTATCTTCATTTCTTTTTTTCTCTTTGTTAACTTTAATTCCCTGTTGTTTTGTTTTATTTGTCCCCCATCCATTTACACCTTCAGCCTTTCTAATTTTTCTTCCATTCTCGCATGAGGAAGTCCCTGCAGATTCCTCATCTCCCGTTGTTCATGTTTTTCTTCATACTTTTTTTCTGTTAACTTTTTTACCTGTTGTGTTAATTATGAATTAATGAGTTAGTATACAAGATCACTCTTGTTTCACTTCAAATCGAATAAATCTTTCACGTGTTTCAACTATCCCTGTAATTGAAAATCATGACAAACTGTCTGAAAATGCAACTTGCATAATTGTGATTTAACTCATTGTTCATTCAGTCCACCACCTAGCAATCATGCTGTGACACGTGAACTTATATGACCGACAAACTGGTAATATGACATACTGTATGTATGACACAAGAAACGTATGCTATTCTGCAGTCTTCGTGTTAACACGTGATTTACTGTATTTTGAGGCCTAAATGTGTTTATTTTAATAATTTAAATTAGTAAATAGATATTTTAAGACTTTTTACATTTTCTCCATTGTGTTTATTGCACATACTTTAAAAAAGCACATTACTATATCTTTTATTTTGTGCATGCAAGGAAATATTTTTTTCTATTTGCCTTTCACACTTATGATCTTTCTGCTTTTTTTGTTATTTTTTCCCTTCATCTGAGCTCTCAGCCAGTAAATGAACAAACACGACTAAATGAGATGATTGAAACACCATTGTAGTACTGAAAGCTGTGATTAGAAATCTCTTACTGTTGTTAGTGTGCCAGTTTTGACTACAGCATTTTCTGCACTATAAGACGCACTGGACTATAAGGCGCACCTTCAATGAATGGCCTATTTTAAACCTTTTTCAAAAAAAGGCTCACTGGATTATAAGGAACATCTGATTATAAGGGGGACCTTCAATGAATGGCCTATTTTAAAACTTTTTTCACAAATAAGGCCCACTGGATTATAAGGTGCACTGTCGTTTTTTGAGAAAATTAAAGGCTTTTAGGTGCACCTTATAGTGCGGAAAATACTCTAATTATAGGGTTTCACTGTTCACGTGCATAATTTTGCTGTGTGCTTATAAGCTTCAACTCTGTGTGTCATGATAAAAGTGGAAAGAGATCCTGTCTAATCAACTGCCACCCATAAATAGCGTGGCCTAACCATATGTTCATGGCTGTGTCCAGATTAAATGATTATTATCCTTCTGCCCTATACAGATTTAATGGTCAATTTTAAAAATTATCTACCTTTCTGAGAACAAGCAACACCTCTGATAGATTTCTATTACTAAAAAAAGTTTTGTTTCAATTACAACAAAGTGCATCCATTCTATTGGAGATGGACATAATATATATTAATAAAATGTGGAAAAATACCCCTGAAATATTGTCATCATCACATGTAGCCTTTGTCTCAGTAGTGGTTGTGCTTTCCCTTACTTGATTCCTAAAATTAGTGATGAATGTTTATTCATTCATTCATCTTTCAAACTCGCTTCATCTGCTGTCGCGCGTCGCAGTGTGCTGGAGCCAATGACAGCCGACTGGGGGGCGTGAGGCAGGGGACAATCTGGGCACAAACCTAATGCACAACGGAGCCACACATATACACAGACAAACACACAAACACACGCACACACCCACACCGACGGTCAATTTCGGACCAGCCAATTAACCTGAAGCACAAGCTTTTTTTGGAGGTGAGAGGAAGCCGGTGAACCCGAAGAGAACCCACACAGACAAGGGGGAACATACAAATTGTCTATAGAGCGCGACGCAAAACCTGGAACCGCCTTTCTGTGCGGCGACAGCACTAGCTACTGCGCTACCCCCAGTCGCCCTAGTGATGAATGTATTTATTCAATTTCTCTATCTCTTCCTCTGTTTTGGGTCACATGAGATGCTGGAGGCTATTCACCAAGAATTTGATAGCAAGGAAGAAATTATAAATATTACATTTCCAGATTTTCTTTATTATTGGACCCCAGTTAATGTACTTAGGGTTGCTCACTGTACCCATGCTACATTTAACAAGCAAGGCAGATGTTGTGCTTTAAATTAGGGTTATCGTGGTGACCACAGCATTATCATCATGTCTTAATCACTGACTTTGTTCCCAATGCTTGTATAACTAAAGGCACTAAACATTGCCGCTGTGCCTTTCCTCTTCTTCTCACAAACTGTCTTCAACTTATCCGTTTTTTGCCAGTCACCGGACTCTGCAACTACTTGCACGCCCCCTGCAGAGGTATTATGTCTCTCCATGTGGAAAGAGTTCTGTACCTCATTGTAGTGTTCACCATTGCCTTGTGTTTGTTGGTATGTGTATGAAAGTTATTTCTTTCTTTCACCCTGCCTCTGCACTTATACGTCTACATTACAGATCCTGATCCTTTTCAAATACTTTATGTGTGTTTTAATCCTACCAAGCTTGTCAGCTCCGGGTTCATCAATCTCTTGCTCATTTTAGATGCATCTCATCAACATTTCTACAATATACATTCAACAAAAATATAAATGCAACACTTTTGTTTTTGGTCCCATTTTTCATGAGATGGACTTGAAGATCTATAATTCATTCCAGATACACAATGTTACCATTTCTCTCAAACGTTGTTCACAAATCTGTCTAATGTGTGATAGTGAGCACTTCTGCTTTGCTGAGATAATCCATCCCACCTCACAGGTGCACCACATCATATAGATGTATGTATGTATGTCATATACTGTTTCTGGGAAGTGTATGAGGCACATTCTCATCTGGAGGTAGAATGATCGGTGCTGGCTGTGCTCCTAAGAGATGTGAATTTCAATTCAATTCAATTCAGTTCAATTCAGAAAACTTTATTTGTCCCCAAGGGGCAATTAAAGGCACATAAAGCTGAATTGGTGCACAGAAAAGAAATTCAGAGTGCAAAGAGCAAAAACCATACTTGATACACATAAATCCAACACTTCACTTACACACTGTCTCTCAATGCTTTGCTGGTGCTGCGACTTTGCATTCAGTGCAAGTACACACACACACACACACACACACACACACACACACACACACACACACACACACACACACACACACACACACACACACACACACACACACACACACACACACACACACACACACACACACACACACACACAGTTACAATAAAATCTTCTTCCATTTCACTACAGAATCAGTCTGCATATTAGGTAAATGTCCTGGAAGATGTCAGTGTAGGTTCTCAGTCATCCAGGTCATGGTTATCCAAAAGCTGTTGAGTCGATCCACTGGACGTTAAGAAAGTTCTTGAAGATGTTGAGGTCTCTGGATTCTGAGATCTTCTCTTTTTTCATATATTTTGAAGTTGTATCTGTTTATGTGTGACATTTTTTACATTTACTAATTATTAAATGTTGAATCAATGTTTTTATTATAAAATACTTTGTTTTTGATTTTAAGGGTGGTATTTCAGCAGATGGCATTTCATGGAGCTGAAGCTTCTTAGTTATGCTTGCACTGTTTATTCATTTTTCTTCAATGCAACACGTTTCCTATCTGAAGGACCTTCTTCCAATGCCATTTCTGATAATATTACCATGAACTTGGCTATGAAAACACCTAATGTCAATCTGCAATATAACACAAAATGACAGAACTGTGTATTTTCTACATTCATACCAGCATTCTGTTGGTGTCTCAGCCCTTTCTTTCATTATTCAATCAAAAACTATGAGTTGTAGAAAATACCAATACCACTACTACTACTACTACTACTACCATGACTACTAGTAGTAGTAATAATAACAGTAATAATAATAAATATTATTATTGTCACCCCGCGATGAGCTGCTGTCTCATCCGGGGTGTACCCCGCTTCTTGCCCGTAGCCAGCTGAGATAGGCTCCAGCAGACCTGTGACCCGCAAAATCAGATGCGATTCTTATTGTCTCGTCTGCAAGAAAATGGATGGATGGATGGCCAACTGTTGTCTTACTAAAGCAGCTTGTTTAATTCTCCCTCACTCTGTATATTGAAATTTCCATCTCAGTTTCTCTTTCTGTCCCTAAGAAATGTGTGTCAAATAGCTTTAAAATGCAAGTACCACAGATCAAAAAATAAAAAAATAGCAGCAAGTGCAAACTTTAATGAATACAAAAATAAATGCTTCAAACTGCATATGATATCAAAATGCATGCATGCAGGTAGTTGTGTGGGTCTTATAGTTTTCAATCTATCTTTGCCACCATTTGTCATCTTTGTATTTTCTTTGGATACCTCATATTGTACAACTAATAAGACAAAGTAATAAGACAAACGGAAGAGTATTCTGCCTCCTGCACTGTTTCTTTTTCTAGGATTATTGTATTCAAGGTGACTACATGGGGAACTGAAGATATGTTTGTACGTGTTTCTCTCCTCTATGCGTTGGACAAAAAATTGATGCCATAACAGTATGATCCTGATATGACAGACATACAGACTTTATCTATCTACCTATCTATCTATCTATCTATCTATCTATCTATCTATCTATCTATCTATCTATCTATCTATCTATCTATCTATCTATCTATCTATCTATCTATCTATCTATCTATCTATCTATCTATCCCATACTGGGAAATTTAAAAGGTGAGATACAACCACACACACACTGACCTAACAACACTTTTAAGAAAAACAAAGTCTCAGATGAAGGTAGACTAAGAGAGCTACAAAGCTTTGATGCTGACAATGGTCAACAAAAGAATGGAAAACATAACTTGTAGAGATCAAGAAAGGGAGAGTTTTTTTTCAATAGCACCAACTGCTCGACGACAAAATTAAATTACTGTAATCTGTTGTGCTTTTGTACCATAAGGAAATATAGTGATTCCACTTGTTCAGTGCCATAATTTTCTATGTGTGTCTATGTAAATCATTTGAAATTACTAGCAATAATGACACACCTCAAGAAAATGACAGGTTAATTATTGCCTTTTGATGAATGTGTCAACAATATTTGTGCAGATTGCTGAGACCTTTGAGCGCAAAACCTTTCAAATAATTACATATTTCCCTTTTGAAGCTAACTACCTAGCCTCTGTGGTTAAACACCTTGCTGTTCCTTCGTAGTACGCTACTAGAATCAGCCAAAATTATGACTGACAAGTAAGTATTCTGTTCATGTTCATGTTCAGAAAACAAACTGCAGCGCAAGGAGATAAACAAACCTCCTACTCAGCATTCTCAACACAATGCAGAGTCATAGGGTGGCTTGGAGCAGGCAATTACACTCATGGACTGTAAATTTAGTTGTTTTTATGTGCTTGACTAAAAGTCTGAATGTCAAATAAAGAGTGACAACAGATTGGACAAGAAAATGGAAATTAAAAGTGAGATGGTCGTGGTTGAGAAGGGATTAAGAGAAAGGAAGAAATGTTTTTTTCCACAGAGAAAACAAACAGATTTACAAATTAATCATATGCAAAATTAAAGGAAAAAGATATTAAACCCAAAAAAAATCACACACAAAAATAATAATAGAAAAAAGGATAGTCAAACTCAAATAAATATACTATATTAAACCAACAAACGACCAAACACAAGCTTCTTTGTCAACATAGAACATAAGACATATTTGATACACAAAATATTCTTAAAAGGTTCTATATTGTTCATGCATGTGCAACGTTAAGCTATTCATCGATTGCGATTATTCTAATGGGACACAGGAGTTGACTATGTTGGCACAACTCCTTCTCCTGGACCCCATTGCTGACTAACGGTGGTGCGTTGGACATGGTAACCTTCTTAGCAGGGTTAGCCAGTGTGAAAACGGGTGAGGGTGTTCTTTATCACCACACTGCTCTCAAAAACCTGGTTCACCCTCTCAATGCAATCCAGAAAAAATAAACAATGCGCTGTTCATTTGAGAGGCTGATTTTATCCTGCCGTACCTAAACTTTTCTCCCACCACTAGAGCACTAAACCTCTTCCACCGCACAGCTGACAGGTGCTCAGCCCAAAGCCTAAGGACACGCTGTCACTTTGGGCGACTAGACCGCTCTTTGAACCATGCAACCCACCAAAAAGTACTAGCTATAACAGGGATTAAAGTATATTAAATAGAAATGTGAAAAAAATAAGTGACAAAACAAATTGAAACACATACAAAGACGCCACAGTCTCTTTAGACTTTCTTAGTGCATGTTGGGTAAGCATTTGAGAGAAAGAAATAAAGAAAATGGAAAAACTTAAAGGACGGTTTGAATTTGTTAAATAAAAACAGTCAATGAAATACAGTGGAGACGAAGAGATAAAGTAATGGCGGTACAAAGTGAAAAGGAGACAAAAGAGGCAGCTGCATGGTAGAAGAGGGATTTTAATGTCTCCATTAGTAGCAAAGTAGTTCTTTATGGTTTTATGGCTTGATAAATGAGCTGTAATGGACAGATCATTTATCTGGCTACTTTTACACTAAGAGCAGTTCACACAGATGTTTTGCACATATATACTGCAGTATGTAATAAAATTTGACTACACTGAGTGTATACTTAACCTGTTGTTTCATAGATACTGATGCAGATATTTAAAAAGTTTCCAACTAAAAATGGTACCCAATTAGCATATTGTCTCACGTCTGCTTATTGTGTATTACCATTGCTATTTTTCTGCCCATGCCATAGCTGTTAACCATGTTAATTAGTTATATTCAACATTTGATTGTGTACTTTTTATACATGGTCCTACAACTGTTTAGCTCAAGTTTAGTTCAAGTGTCACAAACTAATGCTCTTTCTGCTTCCTTAGCTCAGTGAACATAGTGTCTTCATTTTCCTCAATGTGTAAAACTGTAAAGCCACTCATTAGTCTAATCTAAGTCTTAACCTTGTTTTTGTCGTACAGCATATGAATTAACAATTTTGATTGCCTTTTGTTCTTGTATAACTTTTTCAGAGCATTATTTATTGTTGTTTGCCCCGAGGCAAAAGCAAGGCCAGGACCCCAGATGCAGAGTACAAGAGCAAACAGTTTATGAAGCACAAAGTAACAACAGAAAATCTCTTTCTAGAGAAAGGATAAACTAACAAAGTAGCAACAGAAAATCACCTTCGAGGGAAGAACTTAACTAATGCAGTAACAACAGAGAATCATCTTCTGAGAAATAACTCTCGCTAACAAAGTAACAACGGAAGATCACCTTACTCAGAGAAATACTCATTAAGACCAAAAACAAGAGAATCACTGGAAACAAAAGCTTGCAGCTTGAATGTGTGGCAGAAGACAAGGTCAGTAGTGATGTCTGCTTTGTTCCGGTGCTCCGATACACACCCCGGACTCTGTGGGCATTCCCATGTGAAACACTGCTTCAAACATGGAAAAACCACGTGACTGATGGCCTTTGGCACACCAAGTGCTCCAGAAAACTAAGCACCAGGCTATTCACCAGGTGAAACAGTTTGGTGGTCCACATCAATGGGTGATCCAAAACAGCGGCGAGCCCCAGATGTGTTAAAATGGATTAAACAGCGCGGTGCGCTGCCAATCGTGTCAATATCCCTTGGATTGATCACATTAGCATTCCAATTGCTGACAGTCAGTTTGAGTCATAATTACTTTACAATAGATCCAACCAGAAAAAGATCTCGAGTCTGGAAACACTTTGAACTGGTGCTGCCGAACAAAGCAGATTTTAATTTCTAAGAATTATTTTCAGGCTCTGTTGCTCACACAGTTGAAAATAATAAACCACTAACATGTCATTTTTAATATGCAGTTGAAGTGTTTGCTTTGTCCCCAGCACCTGACGTACAGTAACAACATGTCATCAATGATGAGGCATTACCAATCCAGATGTGATAATGAAGCTGGTGCTGCTGCTGTGATGAGGTGTCGGAATCCCGACTTTTATCTCACAACATAGACCTTGTTTTTTTTCCAGTGACACTAATCATCCTATGTGACTCACGCACACGAACACATATGTATATATTTATATTAAACAAAGATGCATGAACGTCATCTATATCTCAATGCTTTATTGAACCCTGCAAGGACCAACGTTCAATAAACAATTTTCTATAATATATGGCTACAATATAGAAAGCAAGGATTAGCACATTGAATTAGATTATATTCGGTTTTATTCAAAAAATATATGCAACACAGGAAATGTCAAAGCCCTGTTTTCTGGGGTTATCGACCGTTGTTTGGTTGCAGTACAGTCACCCTACCAAAAAGGGCGTCCACATTCTCAATGAATGGGGCGGTGAGTAGTAAAACAATTTTCGGCACAATTGTCGCAAACAGTTCAAAGCCCCATGGGGTGCCATTCAGACATCACTAAAGGTCAGCAACATGGCGAGACAGAGTGCATGACTTGGAAATCTTCCGGCCCTGAACAAAGGGGAAAGGTGGCTAAATAGGCCTCTGGTAGTCAACCTGATGAAACTCAGGTGTGGAGACCAGACTCTGCCCACGAGCCCAGACCCGCCTCCTGCCACACTCCAGCACTGAATAGAGGGAGAGCAGGGCAGAGAAACATGATCAGAGCAACCGGCTGAGGATGTGATAGACCCAAGGAGCTGGATGGTGAAAGCTGTTCGTTGATGGCTGCCAGCTGGGTACTTAGCTGTGTCACGTTGGTGGAGAGTTGTTGCAGGTGCTCCATCACAGCAGCATCATCTCGTGTTGGCTGACCAATGCTCCTTGTGTTGAGAGTGCGTGCTTGAGACGCTCTGTCTCTGCAGGGTCCATTTTTTTGGCTGGAAGATTTTGTTGTATGCCACTAGGCAAAAGCAGGGCCAGGATGCAGAGTACAAGAGCGAACAATTTATTAAGCACAAAGTAACAACAGAAAATCACTTTCTAGAGAAAGGCTAAACTAACAATCACCTTAGAGGGAGAAGTTTAACTAATAAAGTAACAACAGAGTAATAACTGTAGCTAACAAAGTAACAACGGAGATTCACCTTACTCAAGGAAATACTTGTGAAGACCAAAAACAAGAGAATCACTGGAAATATAAGCTTGCAGCTGGAATGCGTGCCAGACCAGACCGCCCACAAGTTCAGACCCGCTTCCTGCCACGCTCCAGCACTGCAGAGAGGGAGAGGGAGAGCAGGGCAGAGAAATATGATCAGAGCAAAAAACACAATCATGACAATTTATTACACTTTACTACTTGAATACACACCACCAGATAAAAATAGTCATACTCAGTGCTTGTCTGAAGGTTGCTGTAGCTAATTTGAAGTGATTCCATGAGCACTTAATTCAATGTCATGTCTCAATCTAACAGAGGACGAATGCTCACTTTAGTTCCCTAAACTCAACCATCTTAGTCATAATGCTGCAGGCTCACTGCAAATGCCAGTTAATTCTATTGCCCCTCTAAAAAACATATTAGTTCCAGACATTAACTAACTAAGCAAAACATTTGAAAGAAAATGTTGTATCATGTTAAGCCTTATCTGGCCTTAAAATGTAGCCTTAAAACATAGACAAATCTTCCAAATATTACAGCAGCCTTTCACTCAATACCATATGCAATAATAAGTCTCCACATCATCCAGGTTGAAGTAGTTCACATTGACATCTTTGGGCTACTAACTTAAATTCCATGTTTTTGTATTGTCGTGGGAAGCTGCAGCACCCACAGGGAATCCACACAGACATGGAGAGCACATGCACGCTCCATGCAACAAGGCACCATGGTCAGATTTCAAACACAGAACCTCTGATAAATGACTGCGTTAAGCCGTTTTCCTTTTGCTTCTTTCTCCACCTCAAGTCATTTGGATTAAAAAGCAGTTTCCAGACATATCCCTGTTTCTTATTGTTCACCACTGTGTGCCCTCCATTGTGTGTGGATACATGTGACACTGGTGTCTAAGCATCATTCCAATGTGTATGTCACATGCCACAGTGTGTTTGTGTGCATTATGCCTGTAGCAATCATGACTAATTTAAAAGCTGGTAGTACAGTACTTTACCCCTTTAACAGAAAACAAACCAGAGCACAAAACACAGACCTGCTATGAGGAAAACACACAGGCAGCCACAGAGGGAACATGTCAGACATATTCTAGAACTACACACATTGGAATATAGGGAACAGGGAATGATTATTAAAAAAAATGGTGCTGAGGCTGATTATTTACTAAAAATACACATTGATGTGCAACCACTGTACTGGAGAAGGCGAGACAGCCCAGGTACAAAACAGGGTGGGGGCAAAAGGAAAGGACAACTTGGTGATCATTGACATTGTTGCCATCACTAGGATGTTCAGGGTAATAAGAAAATAGTTTGTCAAACTATTTTGCCGAGAAAGCAAGAAATTGTTTTGGCAGTGCGCTCACATACACATGCTCATGCAAGCAATGTCAAGCAATTTGTAACCATTTTTAATGCTGCATTTGCCAGGGTAATGAATTCCTAGCTGGAAGAGGAAGAGAAAAGTTCTCTAAGTGTGTCACAATGTTTACTAGCACTCTGCATTGAAGTGGGTGAGTGTATTCGGTTGTGTCACTGGTTTAGCAGAGCCGTGGATCACAACTGAAACTCTTCTCCGATGCAATGAAAAATATGCTGATAGCACATTGCTAGACTTTGAAAGTATAAAATAACTTTCTAAACTCCAAGATAATGATCCTTTGTCAAGATCTCCAACAAGTCTCTCAGCCAAGCTCTCAATCCACTACTGTTTCTGATCAGAAGGTTAGTGTAGGAGTACAAGGAGTGCATAATAAAAGCAATATAATATATAATATATATATATATATATATATATATATATATATATATATATATATATATATATATATATATATATATATATATATATATATCACCTTGACATTTCAGATGGTATGAATTGTAGTATGCCTCATTAAAGCCGGTACATCCAGGAAACTTCATTAACATTCTGTAACTTCCATTTTTGCTGTGAAGTATTTTGAAATTTTGGTATGCAGCACTTAGAATGTGTTCAACACTGCAATTGCACATCATAATGGTGACATCAGCCAAAACTGATATATAAAAGTTAAATTTTTAGGCTGAATCTCACAGCTGATACCTTGTTTGTATCAACCTCAATTTACATCAGTTTCTATGTGCCAGCAGACTACAACCCCATTCAGACAGAGTTTCCATTCCAGGCTTTTCTCACCTTTATTCCACCCTGACATCTGTCTGAATGCAAAGAGGACATGACGGGATATCAGTTTGGGCCCTTTTGCCAAAAAACTGTCCCTAAAGTTTCAGGTGAATGAGGTTATTTTTGTAGTATTGATGCCGGAGTTACATGTTTATCAAAGAACGATAACTAAATATTCAGGTTTGGACAGCTAAAACCGAATCTGCCTACTAATTACCTTTCTAACAGCCAAGCCAAACTTTAAGACACTTTGCATATATGAAATTATTTCTGAAAGAACCACCATCACTGCTGGGTCGTTCTGATTTTACTTACAGCTTTGTTTGTCCTAAAATCAGTGAATCTGGTACCATTTTGCCATGAATCATGCAATGTAATGGTCTTACAACAGATTGCAAAACTTTGAAAATTGATAATCTCATCGAGCAAAGCAAAAACTTTGACTACTATATTTATTTTACACCAATTCACTTGTTGTGAAGAGCAGGCAGAGAGGAGGAGCAGGAAGTATTAGTATTGAGGCGGCCAAATTGATAAATTGTACTGAAAACAGGTGTGGGCCCTTTTTCCCACTTTTTGCAGCAGATCCCTGCAATCCTCCGGCAGCAATTGTTTGTCTGCGTGACAGTGTGAGTCCCTTTTGTTTTAATATCCATGCTTACGTGAATTAAATAGCTGGTATCTTTATGTTGTATTAATGATAGACATATGCCTTGTGTTGTTTGTTCGGTTAATGGATATTGATATTTGTGTTACACATAATTTCTTGTATGCTTATACTTAGTTTCTGTTCTGTTTAGAAAAAAACAGCATTGATTGTTGTCAGCCTCATTCCATGATGCATCTGCAGCACTAAAAAAACAAGCAATAATTCACACCAAAAATGGATTCTTGAGTGTTTCACTGTGTGTGACCGCACTGCCATGGTGTTTGTCGAAGTCCCGGAAATCAGCCTACCTTCAACACCACCCTACAGTTCAAGTATTTTATATGGTCTTTCGAGCCGGATAAGACAAATGCTATGGATGAAGCACCAAGAAAATCAAAGAGACAACGTCAACCCCCCTCTCAGTTAGCGGACTATAGCACACAGTATACTGGTTATACTAACCAACTACCCGCAGATCCACAAGCCCAAGGAGTAGCTGGGGCAGCACCAGCTCCTTACCAACAAAAGGAGAGCCAATTAACAACCGCTCACCCTCCTCAAAGGGAGTTAGCAAACATACAAAATGAGGTTGATGAACTTCGTAGAATGATGATTCAGCTTACAACCTCAGTAGAAGTTTTAACTAACCAGCAGAATGCCATTGACTCTCCCTTAAAGTCTACTACCTCACCTGAGGTCTCTACAGATGCTTCTCCAGCCCCCAAGAATCATCCTACTCATGAGCATGACCGCTCTTGTCAAGTTGGTCAGTCTTTAGTGGAGGAACTTTGCCATTGTTTGGAGCAACATGAGTTGCAAGGCACACATCCCCACCATGGGTTTCAGTCTCCTCCTGCTCAAAGCTGCTTATCTCTCCCTCCACCACCTAAATCCTTGTTGCCTACACCAGAGCCTCCACCACGTCCATCTGGACCCCACTCTCTCATCCAGCCTTCAGAACCTCCGACTTGCGCTCACACTTAGGGCCCTTTACATATTCAGAGTTTAAATCAGTCCACCCTCCACCTAGAATATCTTGCTGCTTCCAATGTAGCACCTTCAATTAACTTGCTATACTTCCCCTCACTCCTGAAGACTCTACTGCTGCTGAGACAGAATCTGTAAATGTAGTCCAAACCCCGTTTCTTGAGAGCCACTCAGTCCAGTCTGAAAAAAAAAAAAAAAAAGGAATTTTTTTGTCTTTGAAGTCGAACAAAATTTGGAAGTCGAATGCAAAACAAACACAGTAACATCCATCCTCCTCCTCCTCTCCCTCTCCAACTTTCACGTATGCCAACATGCTAACCACCACAAAGGTAAAAATTCTAATCTTTACTGTTCTTTTGCTTTAACTGTAATGTGCTTTCTGTTTTAGTTTACTGTATTCAATAATTTTTCACCTAATTTGCCTTCCATTGCCTATGGTACGAGTTACGGTAGCATAAACATCTGTCCAAAATACGATGGTAACTCGTGCCTTGGGCTAACCTGATTATGTCGATGTTTTTTTTTCTTTCTTTCATTCTCGTGTTTGCTTCTGTCTTTTACATTTCTTTGATATGTTTTATTACTATACAATTTGATATATAAATGACATTATGAAATAACATAGTACGCAGATGCAGTGGCAGAAAATGGATGGATATTATGTTGAAAAAAGGTAGTTTTCTAGCATCTTGGAAAGGATTAAGACCATTTACATTATTTGTAATGGGAAAAATGTATTTGAAATTCGAACAAATCAGTATTCAAACAGCCTTCCAGAACAAATTGTGGTTGGAAACTGAGGTTTGCCTGTACCACTTTTCATGTCTGGACTGTAGGAAATTAAAAGGGAATCCCACAATCCCCAAGATGTACCTCCTTGACTTATCCGCCTGTTCAAACCTCCTTTTTTTCAACTGGCATGGACTACTTTGGGCCCTAAACAGCCAAAGTTGGCCATCATCATGAGAAGTGGTGGGTAATCATTTTCAAGTGCCAGACCACCCGCTGTCTCCAAACTTTGGACTGCCTAGATTCTGATAGCTTCCTCATGGCATTACGTCGCTTCGTGAGCCGTCGAGGCTACCGTTATGAACTGATCTCAGACCAGGGAACAAACTTAATTGGTGGAGAAAGAGAACTGCAGGAGGCATTCACCCAATGTGCCCCAACCTTGCAAGAACAACTGGCAAAATCCAAAGTCCGTTTCATCCACAATCCACCTCACGCCCCAGAATTTGGAGGAACATGGGAGACAAAAGTATGAGCCATCAAAACTGCTCTACGTGCAGCTCTTTGAAGTGCAACTACGACGGACGAGATGCTGAGAACAGTTCTCACAAAAGTAAAGGAAGTATTAAATGCAAAACCCCTCGGATATGTGTCCTCGGATGTCTCTGATCCAGATCCAGTGACCCCCTATCTTCTTTTCATGGGGAGGCTGGATGCATCACTTCCACAAGCCATATTCTGAGATGTAAGACTCTTAGCCAACCGTAGATGGCGCCACAGTCAAGTTTTAGCGGAAAACTTTTGGACTCAGTGTATTAAATCCTACCTCCATACTCTTCAGAAAAGGCGGAAGTGGTTCACGGACACACCCAACCTTGTATCATTCATTGTTGTCATGGTACTTGACCCTCAGTTGCTGCGTGCCCATTGGACGGGTCAAACGTCTCCAACTCAGTCCTGATGAAAAGGTTTGCGTAGCAGAGGTCAACATTTAAGGGAAGAGCTACAAACGTCTGGTGTGTAAATTGATTGCCTTACTTGTCGTCCCAGACACTGACCCTATAACCACTCCCTGATGCTCCTCACGGGAGTCAAATATGAGATTCATATTTGACGGGTGGCTGTTGTGAAGAGCAGGCTCAGAGGAGGAGCTGATAGTAGGAGGATCAGGAAGTAGAAGGAGTTTTGAGGGGGCCAAATTGATAAATTAGACTGAAAGCAGTTGTGACCAAACAGCATAGGATGGTGGTTTGTAGGATGATTCTGGTGGTGATAAGGATGAAGAGGGCAAAGGCAGAGCAGAAGACAAAATGGTGGAAGCTGAAAAAGGAAGAGTGTTGCATGACTTTCAGGAAGGAGTTTAGACAGCTCTGGATGGTCAGAAGGTGCTTCCAAATGAATGGACAACTACAGCTACTGTGATAAGGGAGACAGGAGAGTACTTGGTGTGTCATCTGGAAGGAAAGTAGATGAGGAGACTTGGTTGTGGAATGAGGAAGTACAGGAGTTTATACAGAGAAAGAGGTTAGCTAAGAAGAGGGACACTGAGAGGACTGAGGAGAGTAGACAGGAGTACAGGGAGATGCAGCGTAAGGTGAAAGTAGAGGTAGCAAAGGCCAAACAAGGGGCTAATGATGACTTGTATACTCAGTAAGACAGTAAGGAGGGGATGACTGATCTATAAACTTTGGCAAGACAGAGAGAGAGAGATGAGAAAGACATGCAGCAGGTTAGAGTGAT